>NC_091824.1:165692634-165992634 GCF_038994185.2 Dermacentor albipictus | reverse complement strand
ATGGTTTATACAGAACATTTGACTCAGTATTCAAGGACAATTCAAGGATGCCAAAGGTCAGAATTCAAGCAGGGCAAACAAACCTTATTTGTACACATACACTGAAAAGTAGTGAAATCGTCTTGGCTGCAATTTCTTGCAGCTGCTAAGTTGGACACGCACTTCAAGCTCTACAGGCCACTTTTCCAAGTAGACTTTCCTACTGTAATGATTGCAATTGCCTTCTGGCATGATTTTAGTAGTGTCCGACTCCAGCCAAAGATACTGTGCCAAATGGCAGGCTTACTTTCCTTACTTCCTTATGCCAAATGGCAGGCTTACTACCTTACTTTCTGCCAGGCATTTATAGAGCCCATGGCTCTAAAATAGAGCCATGATGTCTGCGGTGTGATCAAACTAGCTAAACAACAAAATGGTGGCACAGCTTGGTCACTTTAGGTGTCTTTGTTTAGCTCCACAATGGCAACAGTGATTTAAACAAGCCCATCATTGGTGACTGCGGACACATCACATGGCATTCATTTAGCCACACTCTATAAAAATATAAACTATCTACTTGATTCTAACGAGCACCGATTTTCCATGACAAAAAATTTTAAAAATGAGAACCTCGATTGTAATGCACACCCATTTTCCATGACCAAAAAAAGAAAAAAAAAAGAGTACAATAGTGCGCACCTCGTGTTTTTACACAGAAATACTATTTTCTCTCATTTGGAAAAAACAGATTTAGTCCCAATACACTAAAGTTGCGATGAATAAAGCCGCAAATGGAAGCAGCGTACCTTGCCGCCAAGATCAGACGTCGCTATCAGGCAACTCCTTATTGCTATCAACAGACCAAAACATTTTATTCTCGGTGCCATCCATGGCATTTGAAATCCCGCACTATTTAAAGGCCTTGTTGACCATGGGAGACGGGATCATGCACCATGCATCTTTCACCCATCCAGCAAAGTCCTGCAGTGAGGCACGCTTCATTTTATTGGCGAGCATGAATTTATGGCAGCCACTGACAAGCCATTCGGTGTAGAGCGCCCGAATTCTATCATTCACTGGCTTGTTCAAACAAACATTGAGCGGCTGGAGCTGCAATGTCATGCTGCCGTGGATCATGACAAGGTCGGTGTTGCATGCAGCCAGCTTTTCCTTGATGCGCTGGTCAAGGTGGCACCTGAACACTCGAGCACAAGCATCCCACACAGACCCAAACTGCCGCCGGGTCTCTTCCACCAAACGTTATCAATCCAGTCAGCGACCAAGTCTTCAGTCATCCAACCTTTTTCATTTGCGCACAATCATGCCACTCAGAAACACGATTCCTTTTGGGAGGGTCTTCCGTTTGAACATAAGATACGGGGCAGCTTGTGCCCATCCTCAGTGCAACAAAGCATTGCGGTGACTAGTTTTTTCGTGGCTGGAAGACAAAACGTGCACTTGCTACACCCCCTTCATTTCAACGGTTGTGATGGCAGGCATGTCAAAGTAGAGCGACATCTGATCGGCATTTCCAATCTGTCCGAAGTGGTAGCTGTTTCTATGGCGCAACTTCAAAACGTACCGCTGAAAACTGCAATTTCTCTTCATATTCTTCGGGCAATTTTTGGCATACCCCTGTCTGCCTTCGAAGAGAAAAGCCTTTTCTTTTCATAAAATTTGATAGCCAGCACCTGCTCTCTCTGAAGTCACTCCGCATCAGCCCTTTCCATAGGGCTAAACATCGTTCGTACTTTGAGCAGATCGGTCGTCACAGGCCGCTGTGCCGCTTGCTGCTCTTGCACGTATTCTGTGAGCAGCTCTTTTATTTCAGCGAAGTGGCCCTGCTTTGGTCTACTGAAACTCTTCCTTGTTGCTTTGCTGGCAATATATTCTACTTCTCTTTGCGCCAGTCCCACACGCAAGTTTCGGGAACTCCGAAAGCCCATGATGCGGCCCGATTTCCGTCCCTCTCCGCGCACATGATAACTTTCCTTTGAACCCTTTGAGGGTCTATGACGTAAATGTACGGCACCGCGAACAAGTCCAAAGTGGTCGATGCCATATATTTACAGCACTGTCTGTACGTATAAAAAGTACTCAAATTTCCTGACTTATTCTTTTCTGTCATGTGCTGCCACTATGAGGGAATACAAGGAATTTTTTTCGCCCGCCTCCCTCTCTCAGTTTTCATTGCATGGTTTATTTTAGCACTAGTTTGCTCCCGCACATCTTGATTGAGGGCGAGGACCAACGGAGTCGCCATTTGTCAGAAGTGCCTCCCTTGCATAGGATGAGGGATCACGCGGCGCACTCCTTGTAGATTTCGCTTACGGCGCTCAATAAAAACATAACGCGGCAGCCCTCCTGGACATTTATGTAAGTACTCTCAAAACGACGGAAGTTGTTGACTGTCGATATAATAATCTTGGGCAAACTGAAAGCAGAGTCATTTACAGACACTATCGCTTTGCCGAACACGTACAGTGAACGCCACTGCGCGCGGTCGCCACAATGGAGTCTCCCGAATCTGCTTCTTGCATGAAAGGTAGGCAAATGCTAAGAGTAAACTAAGTGAAATATGTTCTTATAGTGGGCTGTCTGTATAACCAAATGGAGCACAACAGAATGAAGCCTCAATGCAGCGATCGCACGGGTTCGCAGTGACCGAATGCGCGTCTGCACGCATGTCTGCACACAATGTTTTGCTTTCGCTGTGAGTGCGTTTCCGTACTGTGCCGTGAGCTTTAGGCCACAGCATATGAGCATTTGACAGTACACTAGCGAACCATTGTTGTGTGGACGCTATCAGAACTGTTCAAAAACAATTTAATTATAGAGACTTCAATATCTACGGCGACTGATGTGCCGTCGTGACGATTCAATCTTTTTTTTTTCTAAATTCTTGGACATTTCAATATTTCTGAAGTTACGTCGAACTGCATGTTTATTGGTCTTCTCAGTGTGCGATTTCCCTCTGCTTCTTTTTCATATTCCAGTGCATTAATTCATAACACAAACATGACCATATGCCATGCCTTTTCTTTAATGTGCGTCTTACCATTCCCGTTCCGTTCCAGTGAACTTGCCAGTGTCTATTAACAAGTTCATAGACCAAACCGTCATGACAGCCAGGCAGCGGGTGCGGGCGGGCGTCTCTGTGCACATTTTCTGCTATTCACCGAACATCGTAGTCCTGGCACCGTGGCAGAAATTTCGCGTTTGTGCTTGCTGCACACCCAAGTTGTAGCCGATAGCTGTCTGCGGGTTCTAAGTTTCGCGCGCCAAGCTTCATGCAGCTCCTTGCCCTGCGGCTATGTGTGAATAAGGCTGACAGCGGGCTCCGTTGCGTACGTCTGGCACTGCAGCACTGAGCAGTAGCCTACCATGCTGCATGCCTCCAAAGGCAGCCACTACCTATTATAGTACTTTCAAATGTTGTCAAGGAGATACTGACGGCGGTAAAGCCTCACTACTTAATCAGAACCGCAGTGCAAATGGGACTTTAAAGTTTCATTTTCAGCTTGCTTCGGCGCTTCTGAAGCAGCCGAAGCAGCCAACGCGACCACTGTGTCCATGTGATCCCTCTAGCCAAGTCACGTCGACAGTGGTGCAGCTTTTCCAGTGGTGGAGCTCGCCCCCAATGCTACCACTTGTGCATTGGCGTGTGGGCGGCTGCGTTGTTTTGGCTTCTTGCGCTTGCAAAACTGATGGCTATCTGGTTACTAATCGCTCAAAGGGTGACCGCTTGTTTCTTGCTTGTTTAGTGCTCACTGGGGCGCACGTAGGAAGGATGCCATCAAGCATGCGTTTCCTGTGCTTTTCTTTTTTTTTTGAGACTCATGAAAACTAATTGCCTCTGGTTGGCGATAAGATGAAGATTAGCGGAAGTTTGTCACACGTTTTGCTTTTTTGACGGACACACAACCACACAGTTTTCTTGAGTGCGTGCACCTACGCAGTTCTATTACGCTATGGATTAAGATTACGCTATTAGTGTAAGAGCAGGAACATTTGAGCCTTGCGAAAGATCCTAGTGTGTGCATTTTCAAAGCCTTAAACTATAACAATGCATCAAATTTTTAATTCTTATGAATTTATTTCCTTTTTTATTGTTATTCATGAATGAAGAGTACATATATACCAACGCAAAATATTTTTGTCGCACTTTACGGTCACCCTAGAAAAATGAAGGTAAATTTTCTCAAAATAAGTCCCTAAGAAGAATTGGAATCCAATGAAAAAAATCAACCCTGGGCGATCGCATATGGCGAACAAGATCAACCCTCAAAGGGTTAAATGTGGCATCACGATGGACTCTGTCTTCCCAGTCGGCGCTTCCATGCTGATTGAATAAACGCAGAAAACAGGAAGACAGGTGGTACACGAGATTACACCAGCGCCTCGTTACACGTGCAACATGGAGGTATGCACATGGAAGAAGTTACGGCAGCTAGGCTAGAAGAGCGTATGAGGTTACCATTTTTCGAATGCCGATGGCGATATGGTAACGCGGATTTAGAGTCGTACTCGATTCTAATGCGCATTGAATTTTTGGACCTGTTTATCGAAAAAAATTGCATGTTCGATTCGAGTAAATACGGTATATACTATAACTAAGGTTGTTTCCTGATGGGCAGTGTCCATGCTATAGCCTCTATACAGAGTTTGTTACTTATCCAGGTGGTGCAAATGAACAGGTTGCCTATATAAAGGCTTTCTGTTGTTTCAAAAAATAAAGTTGTTCTGTGTTGTCCTGTCCTTTCTTTTCTTGTGCATCTTGCGCAGCGCAGTTATAGTTCAAGTGCGAATCAACCAGTCCAAGAAAGTATTAGTGCCAAATAATCTGAACCCCTAAAATCTGGATCACCAGAAATGTGCCGTTGCTGCCACCATATCAAAACAGTAGCTGAATCTGTCAGCCTCACATCTGGCATGGGCCCTTTGTTTCAGATATAAGGTCGGAGAAGGTGACTTCAAGACCAAGCATTCTGTAAGGAAACCTCGCCTGATAGTATTTGAATAAATATGTGAACAGATTTGGCCAAAGCAAAATGTCATTATAGATAGCCTTTAAAGGTACACAGCACATGTTGAAATTAAACACAGATTTCACTAGCACATATGTGCAGGAGTCATGCAAGCCTGTTTCTCTTGCCCTGAAGCGATGGAAAGCCAGTAATGAATAGAAAGGGAACAGCTGCTCACCAGTAGGTCCTCCGGAGGCACCGCAGACTTCTTTGTGCGACGTGCACGTGGGGTGCGGACTGGAGTCTTGAAGTCCGCTTCACTGTCCGATGGCTCTGATGGTGCCACTGACCGAGCCTTTGCCCGAGTGGCTCGAGTTGTACGCCGGGTGTTTCGCGTTGTGCGACGAGTGCGACGTGGGCAGTTTTCATTGGCCTCCTCTTCCTCTACATTCTTCTCAGTGGCAGTGGCCGACTTGAGAGCCTGGCGCAAGCTAGAGAGCTCTTCCTCCTTTGCTTCCATGGATGCCATGGCAGCTTGGTGCGACTGCTCACTGTCAAGGAATCATGCAGAGCAAGCAGAGTCATGAAAGAGTGTCACAGTTTAGAGAAATAATTGGGGTATTTCTCTACCATTGACAGATATAGCTATGACGAAGCAGTGTGAACCGACAACTGTATCGGTCAGCTTGCTTCTAGTAGTTGCAGAAGCAAGCAGCTTTAACACTAGAAGGTGGTGCTTCTCAATATTAATGGCATTGTGTATAGTCCATTATGAGCTTTTCTAACACTTGCACTGAAAACACGGATGTCTACATGCTGCATTTCTGGGAAATGCGGTACCACTTGTGTCATTTCCTGCGGTACAGGAACAATTAATGCCCAAGCAACACATGCGTTATGCAAGGTACTGTGAAAAGGGGCTTCGAGTCAACTTCAACCCCGTAGGCTTCTTTAATGTGCACCGAAAGTGTGGTACACGAGAGCTTTTCATTCTTTCCCAGTTAAAATGCGGCTGATGCAACACCGAGTCTCCTGGTGGGACCATAGTGTGTCACCATGGGACACTATTCATGAATCTTGTGTAGTGCAAACAGACAGACAGTCAGACAAATCAGGTGCTGCGCATTAGAGACCCCTGGAGACAAGAAAAACATACTAAATAATGTGCATGTGTACTGCAACAAATTAGTTGCAGGCGTAGCACACAGGGAGTCTGATGCCATTGTAGTGCAAAGAAAACAGACAACCTGCTTGCAAATCCAGCTTCACAAAGGATGTCAACCAACTTGCCATAGAACAAGTTATTTTGAGTTACCTCACAAATACACAGCAGACATGACCTAGGTGTGTGTGCTTGTCACTTTTACATATGAAGCGCAGCTGTTAAAAGAACCTTCTCCAAACTCCGTTGCAATAATATAGATAGACACTAAAAGTAGTTTAGACTGCTGTCCAGGAAGCTATCTACCCCAATAAATTTTTTTTTTAAAAGAAGGATTTAGCAATTAGTAGAGACAGGAGCCAATGAAATGCTGAAAGATGATAGTGCCAGAAGGTGGGTTACTCGCAGCAACACAAACTAACATTTTTTTAAAACATTCTGCAAACGACATTCCTCCCTTGCCTCCTTTCATACCCAAGCGAAGGGCCACGATGATTTTTCTTTTTCAGAGGAGATAGCTGTTAAGGTTCACATCCCTAGTTGCTTTGATATCTGCCAGTGTCTTTTGCTGGAATCTCTGAAGGCATGGGTAAAATATTAAAGAAACAAGAAAAATTCACAGGGCACAGCTGGGATCACCCACAGATTGCAAGTAAAATATTCTACCTCCAGGCCACTCCACCTATGCTATAGCAAAGAATGCTGTGCTTGGACAATACTGTCCCTGACCTCTCAAGTGCTTGATGAAACCATTGGTTGATACCATGCTCTGCTGCTTATCCAAGAATGAGCGCCGAGGCTCAAATGATGCCAGTGGCAAGGACCAATAGGCTGGATATGAAAAACAAAGCCACCCACACAAACGAATAAAGTAACACTGAAAAATTATTTTTCTTTCCAAAAGGAGACTGCTCACGCACATCTGCAAATGCACTCAGTTTATTCTACCTGATTCGTTTTTTTTTTAACGCTTTCGGAGTCCACCTAGGGGGTCCGACAATATACACTACTTCAGTCAACCATCAGATTTTACGAAGGATACACGTATAAATAACTGACAATCTTGGCCCGGAGATCAGATTTAACAATCGATCATTGTGCTTGCCACTTCGTTGTGCTTCGAGTGCTGTTTTCCTAGGCATAGGCGAGCCAAATAAAGGATTGAGTTTAAGTCATGGCTTTGGCAGTGTCCCATTCTTCACTGTTATGACAATGTGACACTATGTTGGAGACCCAATCATCCCCACAGGATCTGCACACCATGCTTGCTTGTTTGCAATGCCCAAACCTGGTGAAGGGTGCTTTATATTGGTTTTTCCATGTGGGCAGGCTACTACAGCTTAACGAAAACAATTTTCTCTTCCCACTAGGGACTTTGTTGTTTGCTAATTCCTGCGTATACAGTCTTGCATTTGCACATAATGTAACCACGAATACGGTCAAACCTCAATATAACAAACACAGATACAACGAATTATTGGATATAACAACGAAAACAAATTTTGTAGCCAATATCAGCATGTCGCAAATGTATATGCTTATAACGAATATAGAATATAATGAAGGTATTTTCGTGTCAGATCCGACTATTAAAACAAGGTTCAACTGTACTAATGTGAAGGGAAACTTTCAGTCTCTCGAAAAACTTAATGACGTAACACGAGGTGATGCTCCAAAGAAATAGAAAATGTCGCATAAAAACGGATGCCCATAGGACATTATTCATTGTTGCTGTGAACTGCCATCACAAAATGAAGTGAAGGGACAAGTATGGATGTCGTCTTGTCACCGAGAACGGCGTTGTCTCCATGACACCCACCAATGTTATGGGCAAACAGCATTTCTGAAACGCCCGTGACATAAACGAACACGGCAAAGCCTTTCATGGATTGTGCAATGATGCACTGTGAGACTTCGAAGATTACTCGTGTGACGCACCTGCACAACAGTGCTGATCATCTTGCTCAAGGTGGCAATTTACGTGCCATAACTACGGGGACACGGGTCTTAACCCTTTAACCACCAATTTAACTTCCAAGAAAAGTACCAAAATTGCCAATTTTTTAAAAGTAGTCGTAATTTTTTTCATGCAATTCTGATTCTGAAAATATATTACATCATTGATTTCTGCTTAGAATTATCACAGAAATTAAAAAAGAGTTGAGTTGAGTTTAGTGGCACATAAGCAACTTAGGCTATCATGCGCCAAACACTAGGCATAGATTCTTTTTAAAAAGTTGGGACACCTCAGTGAGTCCTTGTCTGGGCAAGAGCCCGGAGAGTCCCAACAAATTAGCTAAAGACCTCGGCCTTCTTCTCAGGGATGAGAAGGTGGATGAGGTGTTCTGTATTATGTAGTTTAACGCTCTGTGAAGTTTTAAAGTTTTATGAGCACTCCTGCTTCTTTTAAAAAGCTAAAAACACATGGTACATCAACAAGCGCATCTTCTCCTAAAATCAAAGCTGGGTGAAAAGGGATGTGTTCTTTGTAAAATGTGGTAAAAAACGTCTTCCTCAATGGTTCCAGTTTTCTGCATGAAAATAGGATATGGTTTACTGTTAGTTCATCTCCACATAGTTCACATTGGGGTTTGTCTTGCTTTGTTAGAATGAAGTTGTGTGTTAGGTGTGTGTGTCCTATGCGAAGACGGCACAGAATCACTTCTTTGAAACGTTCCTGGTGTGTGCAAGATTTCCATTCACCTAACACGGGTTTTAAAAGGTGTAATTTGTTGTTTACTTCATTGTTCCAAGCAGACTGCCATTTTTGCCTTAGTTTATAATGTATTAACTTCATGCAGTAGTTAGGAGGTATCTTTACTTTTGTGATTTCTTTGTGCCGGGCTTGTGCCGCGCATGCATCTGCTCTCTCATTGCCACTGATTCCGACGTGGCTCGGAACCCAGCATAATTTAATGTTCAGTCCTTGTGTGGTGGCGTTTATTAAATTGTGTATAATGCCTCCTAATAATGGTGTGACTGCATTTCTGGCATGAAGAGCTGTGAGTGCACTTAGGGAGTCTGTATATATGATACTGTTTGCGAGGTTCTCCTTTATTATTTTGTCTATGGCTACAGAAATGGCGTAACATTCAGCAGTGAAAATGGATGTGCACTGCGGAAGTCTTACTGTTTTTTCCCAGTTCCCTTGTACAACTGCGCTTCCAACATGTTCGTTCGTTTTTGAACCATCAGTATAAAAGTTTGTGAAGCTGCTGTATTTTTCTTCTCGTGCAAGGAATTCCTGAATTATGTGTTGTGGCGGAGTTTGTGCTTTACGGAACTGTGTTAAAGTGAGATCGCAAACTGTGGGAAAGGTGAACCATGGGGGTAGTGGATTTTGTCTGTGGGTAATGCCAGGTAATCTGTCCACTATGCCAAGATTCCGACACATCTCTTCAAATCGCAGGAGCAGTGGTCTTGTAGTTTGTGGTTTGTTGTTGAAAATTACTCGTGAAGGGCATTTTGTTACAAGGGGATAGCAAATGTGTTTTGGTAGAGATTGTACCTTAAGGATATATGCACAGGTTAGAGCGGTTCTAGTTTCTAGTGGGGGTTCGTTTGTTTCAACGTAAAGGCTAGTTATAGGGGACGTTCGGTATGCACCGCATGAAATACGCAAGCCTGAGTTATGTACTGGGTCTAGTTTTTTTAGGTATGTCGGTCTTGCTGAACCATACACTATGCAGCCATAGTCTAAGGAGGAACGTACTAAGTGACGGTAAATGTGTAGAAGGCATGTTCTATCAGACCCCCAATGTTTATATGACAGTACTTTGAGTATATTTAGTGACTGCGAAGCTTTCTTTTTGAGAGTGGTTATGTGTGGTAGGAATGTGAGCTTTTTATCGAAAGTTACACCTAGAAATTTGTGTTCATTCTTTACTGGAAGTATGGTTTCATTTAGGTGTAGGGTGGGGTCAACCTGTAGGCCTCTTTTGAGTGAGAAGAGGACAGCAACAGTTTTTTTGGGTGAAAATTTAAACCCATTTTTGTCTGCCCAAATCGCTAGTTTATTCAATGTAAGTTGTATCTGTCTCTCGCATGTTGGTAAGCTGGAGGATGTGCATGCTATTTGAAGGTCATCGACATATACAGAATACATAATGGATCTAGGAATGATTTTTGCTATGGAGTTCATTTTTACTATGAAAAGTGTTGTACTTAAAATACAACCCTGCGGCACTCCATTCTCCTGGACGAATTTCTTCGAAAGGGTTGCACCCAGGCGCACATGAAATGAACGGTCGCACATGAAATCTTTCAGGCAGTTCAGCATCCTGCCACAAATACCAAGCTCTGCTAGGTCGCGGAGAATACCAAACCTCCAGGTGGTATCGTAAGCCTTATCGATATCAAAAAAGACTGCTAAACAGTGTTGCTTGTGTACAAATGCTTCTCGGACTGTATTTTCTAGGCGGACGAGATGATCAGTTGTTGAACATGCTTTTTTAAATCCACACTGGTGGATGTCAAGGAGTTCACGTGATTCAAGAGTGAACATCAGCCTAATATTCAGGATACTTTCAAATGATTTTGCGAGACAACTTGTGAGAGCTATAGGCCTGTAACTGCCAGGGCTGGTTGGTGGCTTTGCAGGCTTCAGAAATGGTACAATTACGGCTTTTTTCCAAGCCTCTGGTATTTTTCCTGATACCCATATTTTGTTGAACAATTGTAAAAGTGCGTTCACAGCAGCGTCTGAGAGGTGAGCCAGCATTTCATAATGTATTTCATCAGGGCCGGGTGCCGTCTGTTTACCTGCGGACAGTACTTTTCGGATTTCGTGAAATGTGATTAATGCATTATAGGGCTCATTTGCACAGCCACTTGTAGGAAGTTTTTGTTTTTCGGTCGTATGTTTGTGCTTCAGGAACGATTGAGTGTAGTGTGAAGAACTTGAAACATTCGGAAAATGTTCCCCTAGTACGTCTGCCTGCTCCTCTATAATTGTTTGTGTGCCAGGAGCTGTTAAAAACGGGATTGTGAAAGGGGAGAAGCTGCCATTTAATTTATGGACTTGTTCCCACATTTTTTTGGATGTGGTTGAGCTGTTAATAGAAGATATGTAGTTCTTCCAGGAAGTTTTCTCAGCATCTCGACGGATGCGGCGTGCGTTGGCTTTTGCCTTTTTAAAGTTTACGAGGTTATCATGGGTTGGGTATTTACGGAATATGCCCCACGCTTTGTTTTGTTTCTTTTTTGCTTCCTTACATTCCTGCGTGTACCAGATTTTATGATTATGTCGAACCACTCCCGAGGACTGAGGAATAGCTAGCAGCGCGGCATTAATAATACATGTTGTGAACAATTTGTTTTGATCGTCGACATTTAGATTACCCGAGAAAACTTTTTCCAAGCTGGCCTGTTCTTGGAACAGTGCCCAGTTTGCTAGGTGCAGCTTCCAACGACGTGGTTTGCTTGGGATGATTTCTGGTGGGGATGATAGGTTAATTTTTACAGGTAGGTGATCACTTCCGTAGGGGTTGTCAACAACATCCCATTTAAAATCGGTAAAAAGTGATGGAGAACTAAAGGATAAATCTAAGCAGCTCATTTTTCCTGAGCTCGGAGAGCAATATGTGTGTTTTCCTGTATTGAGCAGGCAGACGTTATTTGATAAAATAAAATCTTCTAGGATACGGCCTCTAGTGTCTGTTTGGTCACTCCCCCAAAAACACGAGTGAGCATTAAAATCCCCTACTACTAAATATGGCTCTGGTAGTTGTTTAAAAAGTGATTCTAAATCATGAAGTGTAACCTTTAAATGTGGTTCCAGATAAACAGTACATATGGTAATTGTTTTAAAATCAAGGACGGTCACTGCTGCAGCTTCATGTTTCGTTTGAAGCCTGATTTCGTGAGTAGCAGCACCATTTTGGACTATAATCGCGACACCTCCAGAGAGCCTACTCGCTTGCTCTCTGTCACAACGAAATACTTTGTAGTTTTTTAAAATGTTCTTATGTTGTGGTCCTAAGTTCGTTTCTTGTAAACATAAAGCCACAGGAGAAAAAGTGTTCAGGATATCTTTTATGTCGCTATAGTTTTTGATAAGTCCACGACAATTCCAATGTACCAGGAACGCCATGTTTAATTGTTTTGTAGGGGTGTGGCTATAAATGATTAGGTTCCTCGTGTTTGAGGACCCGTTATAGGAGTTCTTTCTTTTTTCTTTCTTTCGAATGAGTTCTGCCTCAGCGGTTGCGGGGGCGGATCGGGAGTTGTCTCCATGGCCTCTCCCGAGGCGCTGGAGCTCCGCGACAAGGCGGCTGTGTGTGTTTTAGGCCTCTCCCGTTGGGGAGAAACCTCTTGGGCGGCCGGCTTGAGGACCGGCGGGCCCTGATTAGTAGGTGGCAGGGCAGCTTGCGCTGTCTCTGCCTGGGGCGTGGGTGGTTCCGCTGAAGGCCCAGGAACCGTTGCCTCAGCAGCCGCCGAAGTTTGGTGTGGCGCTACGCCCCGTCGCACCACATCGGCGAAGTTATTTCTTCCATTGAAGAGGAATGTGTTTGTTAGTGCGATGCGCCTTCTGGCTTCTTTGAATGAAATGTTTTCTTTGGTTTTCAGTGTGATGATTTCTTTCTCTTTTTTCCAGGACGGACACGCCCTGGAGTACGCGGCATGTTCTCCTTCGCAGTTTACGCAGCGCGCTGCACCGTTACAGTTTTCAGTAGCATGTTCTTTTGAAGCACATTTTGCGCAAGTTTTGCGGCCCCGGCAACTCTGTGAGCCATGGCCGAACCTCTGACAATTGAAGCACCTGCGGGGGTTGGGAATGTAAGGCCTTACGTCTATTTTCAAGTATCCGACTTCTATTTGTTCAGGGAGTGTGTTGCTGTTGAAGGTGAGGATCAGGTGTTTCGTGTCAATTTCTTTGTTGTCCTTCCGGATTTTGATTCGGTGAACGTCTATGACATCTTGGTCGGTGAGCCCTTCAAGCATTTCTTGTTCTGTTAAGTGTACGAAGTCGATTTCTGATATTACACCGTGGACAGTGTTGAGGGATCGGTGGGATGAAACAGAGACAGGGATGTCCCCAATGGACGCAAGGTTTGACAGTTTGGTGTATTGCATGTTGTCTCGAAGTTCGAGCAGCAAATCGCCACTAGACATTTTTGAAAGCTTGTAGCCAGGGCCGAGGGCTTCTGTCAAGGACTTGGATACTGTGAATGGGGACAAGATTCTTGCTGGCTTTTCTTGTACTTCGCTATGTATTACATGATATTTTGGGAAGGTAACTTTCCTTTTCTGGAAAAATTCACTTGCTTCGGTCCGCCCTCTTTTATGAGAGGGGCGATCATTTTGGGGGAAAGGAGGAGCCATAGGAAAAAATGTATTGTTCAGCCACGCTGCCAGCCGCCCACCATGGAGCCCAACGAGGGGACGCGACAGGAACATGCGAACAAGTCCAGCACACGCCAGCTGTACATCGAGACTATAACCTAATACGACATAACCAAGGTAGGTTAGCCCCACAAGGTTAACCCTTGCCACCTACGAAAAATTGAAGTGAATAGAAGATACAAGGAGACAGGACAGGTGTGAAAGAAGAGGGTAAAGAAAAAGCATGTGGAGGAAGAAGACAGGAAAAGGCGACTGCCGATTTCCCCCGGGTGGATCAGTCCGGGGGTGCCGTATACGTGAAGCAGAGGCCAAAGAGGTGTGTTGCCGCCGCCGGGGGGCCGTAAAGGTCCAAACACCTGGCATTGGCTCAACCCCCAGGATCCCCTTTTCCCCGGACACGGCTAAGCCGCGCACGGCTACACGCGGGAGGGTCCAACCCTCGTGTGCTCGGGTACGTGGTGTCGCAACACACCAAACGCCTGCTTGCGCAGACGCCCCTGCGGGGGAAATTAAAAAAGAAATAAAACTGCTGTTTAGGGCTGCTTTCCCTCAATGCATGCCGTGGTAATGGGTCAGAACGTACTGAAAGTCTAAGTATTCATTTGATGCAATACACGGTAACACAGTGAAAATTGCACAGATGTTGCTTCATCGTAACAAAAGCTTTCATAATTAATAGTCGCTCTGTGTGGTAGATTTGGTTCGAATGGTTTGTGTGGATTTGGTAGAATGGTTCCTCTCCGTGACGATTATGTCAATGATGCCCCAGTCAATAAATGAAAGCAGCCAAGAATGCCATTCTCATTAGTAGGCTGCCGCAAGATTCGGGGCACTGAAGAGAAAAGAAACCGCGGAGGCGCAAGTGGCGGGTTATCGGTATTCACGCGCTGCTTCACATGTGCACTGCTCAGTGCATCGCCATCGTCATCGCTGTCCTCATCGCCGTCGCTCTCATCGTCATCTGAAGCAATATCTAGGGTAAAGACAACGTCTGAATCGCTGTCAGACACAAGTTCCATGTCGTCACTAACGCTGCTTTCTGTACTGCTCTAAGAAGCACTTCTTTTTCTTGGAGCATCGCCGCCACCGGCATTCCTGGGAAGCGCCATTATGAAATGACTGTTGCCAGGCTTAAAACACATGCGAAAGGACACGAAATGCGGTTTTTCTTAGACAACTAACACAAGAGTCCAACACAAGAGTGGTGAGTTGATGTTGAACATTACCTCGCGTGCACCACTGCTGTTTGTTTGCGTAGTAGACAAAACACAAAGGGAGAGGTGTTTGCTTGGTGTGTTGTGCGCCACATTTCATAACCTCTGGGAGGCTTCAGCATTGTCATTGCCTCACATGGCACATCGCATTATGGAAGAAAAATTACACTTTTATCGGATTATGAGGCAGGCCGTAGTGGCACACACCAGGTTAATTTTGGCACCATGGTGTTTTTTAATGCGTCTCTAAACCAAGGTGTACGGGCATTTTTTATTTCACCCCTGTCGAAATGCGGCTGTCTCGGTTTCATGCTTTTCATGTAGCTACTGCACCCCTGCTGCACATTATACAATGAACATACGAGTTCATGATGTAAATTTCACCTAAAAGCCAATCAGGCTCATAGCTCCTTGCAAAGTAAGCTTTGGTAGCAAAACTTGCTAACAGTGAATAATGTGCTATATTGTTATGCCCATTACTTCATTATACAGTTTTACGTCAGTATAATGAAGTCGCATCAGACACAAAAATACATTAACTGTATCCAATATTTATTACAGTTAAAACTCGGCCTAACGAAACCCAATTTTAAGAACTTCCCGCTCGAACGAAGAAATTTCCATTCCCCGGCAAGTACCCATAAAGTTCAATGTTATCATCCACCCAAATTAACATAAGTAGCTTGCATTACACTCGATTTAACAAAGACTTTTTAGAAATAAATCAGTTAAATAAAGCTGCGATTTCTTTCTACTTTTGACACAGACAGGTTTTCTTTGAGCGCGCGCTCTAACGGTAATGCGTTAAAACATCTAGGAACCCTGCTCACAGCCCTAGTTTTATTTTGACGAGGCTGCACGCCACGCCCATGCACGGGACAACGGACTCTGCAGTTGCTAGATTTCTTACGCGCCAAATGATGCTAGGGGTGGCAGTAGTTGGGCTGCCCTTGCAGGCCTTTTACACGCGCAAGCATGGGTAAGCGGCAAATACAATGCTGTGGTATGCATTGGGTGTTGCTACGTTACAATTTTAGATTTCGAAGGACCGAAAAATCCTTACTCGATTTTCCAAACTTCCAGATTTAACTAAATGATTCGAGGGTGGTAATCACTTTAAATCGAGCTTCAACTGTATATCAATGTTTAACTGTATCCTAGGTTGAACTGTACACACTATTCTGTAAGAAAAATAAAGGTGTTGGTATGAATGGCTAGTGCCCACTCACCTGGCCAGCAGCTCCTTGCGACAGCTTTGGAGGTCATCTTGCACTGCCTTTAAGCACAACTCAGCCTCTTGCCGAGATTCTGCCATGCTCTGAGCCAACCTGCGGGCCTTCTCAAGTTCCTTGGCAATGGCACTGCTTTGCTTTTCTGCAGATGCTCTCAGCGCAGCCTCCTTTTTGGCTTCATCTTCGCTGGCACGTGCTCTCTGCTCAGCAACACTGAAGGCCTCGGTCCTGTCGTCAAGCTGCTCTCTCAGCACATCCAAGGCAAGTTCACGCTCTTGCATGTCGCGAAGCATCTGCTCAATCTTGCAGTTAGACTCTGCAGCCATCTGCTGCATGTGGTCATTGGCATGTTGTAGCTCTTCCAGATGCCGTGCTAAGCCCTCCTGCTCAGCCTCCTGCATTGCGAGTTTTTGCTGGACGTCGTTCAGCTGTTCGAGAGCTCGTTCGGCCGAAACCTCAGCATCCTTGCGGGCATGCATCTCATCGACCAAGCGAGACTGTGACTCTTCGAGGTGGCTGCGAAGGTCACGCAGCTCGCTTTCTACTTCAGAGAGTCGAGCCTGTGCTTTCAGTGTGGCAGCTGCTGGAGGTCCATCGCCAAATTCCTCAGTCTGTGTTTCCACCTCAACTGTTGTGGGTGCAGGAGGGCTGTAAGCAAGAAAGGCACAGCAGATGTTAGACTATCCAAGAAATCGTGTGTTGCTGGTTGCAGCCTGAGCCACATCCTGTGATTTGCATCAACACTAGGAGCGTAAACTCCACTGGCTGCTCTGCGAACAAGGTGGCAGCTAATGCCATAATTGTGAAGGGACCTGTATGATCAAGGGTTTCGGAAGTCCGAAGAGCTTTATAAAGTCATTTTTATCAGTAACACTTTAGCAACAGTCAAGCACTGAATTTTGTTCCGTCATGCCCATTCTGCCAATTTCAAATGCTCCATGTCATTTGCCCAAATGGCAATCAATGGCAGCTGCACAGATTAGAAGGAACACCTGTACTTTGCAAACACAAAGTGCTCAGAAGTTCTTGAGATATTTTTACTGAATAGTTCTGCCAAGTTACTAAAACTTTATTTGAACAATGCCAGCATGGTGCTATCTTCCCTCAAAATACTTGGCATGCCAGCCGAATTCCACTGCAATATCAGTTGTCACCTGCAGGCGATGTCAGAAGTGCCATCGATTTCGGAGCACTACAGCATGCTGTCTAGAACCATGCTAAAGTAACATAACCACAGATGCAATGAACAGGTTAGAACAGGTGGTCATTCAGTGGCAGAAAAAAAATGGTAACTGACGCTGAATGCTCATGCTTTCTCATCAGTCAGGGAAAAAACTTTTGCTGTGAAGGTCAGCTTAATGAACCAGCAGTGAGTCCTTTCCCACTGAACAATCAGCAAAGGATCACATGCATAAATTAGCAAGAAGTGCACACTCACTGGCGCTCTTCAGCCACTGAGACATCGTGCACAGCCTGTGCGTTCAGCTCCTCAAGTTTAGCAATTCGGCACTGCGCTTCTTCGAGCTTCCCCAGTAGGTCCATAGTTGAGCCTCGCTCAGCCTAGGAAAGGATGAAAGGAGCACGGGAGAATGAGACTCAGTAAACATGTTAGTGGTTCAGTTAAAAAAACCTGTGCGGAATACAACTGAATTATGCCCTTTAGGGCAGTGAGGGGCTGAAAGGTCACATATCAAATCGACATGCCAAGTTCAGTAAAATTTGGCAGGATGCTTTGTATTGTTATCAGCACATGTAAATTTCATTACCTTATTACAAAAGAGAAAAAAATTACGCATGTCCCACTGAGTGAATGAGTGCGCCACCTTAGGAAAACCATCTTTCTAAAACCTTTTCCGAATAAGTATCTTCTGGATGCCCTATATTACAGGATAGTAACAGGCAGTAGTAATTTTATTCCTTTCTCTGCAGTAACTGCATCACTTCAAAACTAAGTTTTGTTTTTGTTAATGTGATCCAGAAATGTAATTTCAAAGTTGCTCCATCAAGAAAATGTTAGACATCTATGGTCTAGTCCCTCACAAATCTTTAGCCTAAAAATAATTTTGAAAACAGTTTTTATAACTTTCGTTCCAAAACGATAGTTCGAAAGTGCAAATTGGAAGAAAAGTGCAAGATGAGAAAGAATGATTAAAACATGTCAAAACGTGCCATCTTATTCAGGAAATAGTGCTATTTCACCTGCTGCATAGGTTTCACTTGCTGCATTTAGCATTAAGCTTCAGGATGGCCAACCATACATGGCAACTGGGTCGTTCATTGTGCCAGTTACGAGGGACACTCAAAGTTTGTTGAAAATTTATGGTACTAATACAGACAAACCTGGCAGGTATTAAATGAGTGCATGTTTCTAGTTTCGAACTGAATATAAAGATTGTGATTTACTACATAGTACAGCGAAACAACCCTACGACATCATACTGACAAAAATGGCTGCATGCACCGGTAAAGTTGGTTGAAGCATTAGCACTGGGTTATGCAAACAAACGAAATCACTTAATCGAATTGAATAGCGAGCATTCAAATAATTTCATTCATAAGAGACCTGCGCAGTGCCACATGTTGTGTATGCTGTCAAGCCCACTGTGATCGACACTGTCCAAGCAAGCATTTCACTTCATTTTCAGCGCAAAATAAGTGCCAAGCACGCTACGGATAGGTCGCCCTGACTGATGCCACAGCAGATTTCATCACTGCGAGTGCTTCCCTACTTCAACCCGATGCAGGGATTGCCCACACGGCGCCCAAACGCCACTATTTCCAGAATGGCACCATGTCAGCTGGGCCCGCCTCTGTCGGTACAAGGTTCGTCCGGGTCGACAGAACTGACAGAAATGATAATGCAACGCTGACAGAGGTCACGACAACAACAACAACAACAACAATAATAATCAGCCTGGTTACGCCCACTGCAGGGCGTAACCATACTCCCACTTCGTAACCACTCCCATACTTCTCCAACTACCCCAGTCATGTACTAATTGTGGCCATGTCGTCCCTGCAAACTTCTTAATCTCATCCGCCCACCTAACTTTCTGCTGCCCCCTGTTACACTTTCCTTCCCTTGGAATCCAGTTCGTAACCCTTAAAGACCATCGGTTATATTCCCTCCTCATTACATGTCCTGCCCATGCCCATTTCTTTTTCTTGATTTCAACTAAGATGTCATTAACTCACGTTTGTTCCCTCACCCGATCTGCTCTTTTCTTATCCCTTAACATTACACCCATCATTCTTCATTCCATAGCTCGTTGCGTCGTCCTCAATTTAAGTAGAACCCTTTTCGTAAGCCTCCAGGTTTCTGCCCTGTACGTGGGTACTGGTAATACACAGCTGTTATGCACTTTTCTCTTGAGGGATAATGGTAAGCTGCTGTTCATGATCTGAGAATGCCTGCCAAACACACCCCAGCCCATTCTTATTCTTCTGATTATTTCAGTCTCGTGATCCAGATCTGCAGTCACTACCTGCCCTAAGCAGATGTATTCCCTTACCACTTCTAGTGCTTCGCTACTTATTGTAAACTGCTGTTCTCTTCCGAGACTGTTATACATTACTTTAGTTTTCTGCAGAATAATTTTTAGACCCACCCTTCTGCTTTGCCTCTCCAGGTCAGTGAGCATGCCTTGCAATTCATCCCCTGAGTTACTTAGCAACGCAATATCATCAGCGAATCTCAAGTTACTCAAGTTACTCCATTAACTCTTATTCCCAATTCTTCCCAATCCAGGTCTCTGAATACCTCCTGTAAACACGCTGTGAATAGCATTGGAGAGATTGTATCTCCCTGCCTCGCGCCCTTTATTGGAATTTTGTTGCTTTCTTTATGAAGGACTACGGTGGCTGCAGAGCCGCTATAGATATTTTTCAGTATTTTTTACGTACGGCTCGTCTACACCCTGATTGCGTAATGCGTCCATGACTGCCGAGGTTTCGACTGAATCAAATGCTGTCTCGTAATCAATGAGAGCTATATATAATGGTTGGTTAAATTCCGCACATTTCTCTATCACCTGATTGATAGTCTGGATATGGTCTATTGTTGAGTAGCCCTTACAGAATCCTGCCTGGTCCTTTGGTTGACAGAAGTCTAAGGTGTTCCCGATTCTATTTGCGATTACCTTAGTAAATACCTTATAGGCAACGTTCAGTAAGCTGATCGGTCTATAATTCTTTCAAGTCTTTGGCGTCCCCTTTTTCATGGATTAGGATTATGTTAGCGTTCTTCCAAGATTCCGGTATGCTCGAGGTCATGAGGCATTGCGTATACAGGGCGGCCAGTTTTTTCTAGAACAATCTGCCCGCCATACTTCAACAAATCTGCTGTTACCTGATCCTCCCCAGCTGCCTTCCCCATTTGCATAGCTCCCAAGGCTTTCTTTACTTCTTCAGGCATTACTTGTGGGATTTCCAATTCGTCTAGACTATTCTCACTTTCATTATCGTCATGGGTGCCACTGGTACTGTATAAATCTCTATAGAACTCCTCTGCCACTTGAACCATCTCATCCATATTAGTAATGATATTGCCGGATTTGTCTCTTAATGCATATATCTGATTCTTGCCAATTCCTAGTTTCTTAATCACTGCTTTTTAGGCTTCCTCCATTCCTGAGAGCATGTTCAATTCTATCCATATTATACTTCCTCATGTCAGCTGTCTTACGCTTGTTGATTAACTTGGAAAGTTCTGCCAGTTCTATCCTAGCTGTAGGGTTAGAGGCTTTCTCACATTGGCGTTTCTTGACGAGATCTTTCGTCTCCTGCGATAGCTTACTGGTATCCTGTCTAACGGAGTTACCACCGACTTCTATGGCACACTCCTTAATGATGCCCGTAAGATTGGCGTTCTTTGTTTCAACACTAAGGTTCTCTTCCCGAGTTAAAGCTGAATACCTGTTCTGAAGCTTGATCCGAAATTCATCTATTTTCCCTCTTACCGCTAACTCATTGATCGGCTTCTTATGTACCAGTTTCTTCCGTTCCCTCCTCAAGTCTAGGCTAATTTGAGTTCTTACCATCCTATGGTCACTGCAGCGCATGACAATAATAGCAGTGCGTATTTCGTCAAGTTTGAAAGCAAGCGCGAAGATCAGGCCGATGAGCCACTGATAGGTATGTGGATTGCGTTGAATACCCAGAGACGAACTTCAAACCTCTTCAATAGCCGTCTAACTGCACACATGGTCTCGAGACCGAGTACTGACGAGCCACCCGACCGAACATATTAGCAGCAAGCATTCCATGGCTGCTTGCAGCCCATTACCACATTGACCAGCGGCGTCGCATGAACGTGCTGACCCTTTAGATTTCAGAATCTGACAGGTGGCAAATCACACATGCACTGACGGCACCTGCTCTTTACCGTCAGCATTGGCTACACGTAGAGCACTGATCAAGTTACGTAACATGCAGTCACTTTGCCTCTTGCACGGACTGACCTTATAACTCACGGTTTAAAGTTGGACAGCCCCTCTGCATTGTGCAGAACGGCTTGAGAGCAAAACTTTTTATGGAGCAAGTAGACTGCTGAAAAACAGGTCCACTATTAAGCTGAGAACCTTATTGGTATTCAGTTGAACAGAACAATACTAATTCATTAGGTTGTGAGAAAAAAAAGAACTTGATTCTGTTCAACAGAAATTCCAACCATAATATAAAATTTAGAGACCTCCATATAAGCAGAACCTCGTTGACATGTTCCCGCTACATACGTTTTCCTGCTGCCAATGTTCGCAATTGAGAACACAAAAAATGACCCAATAGAGTTACGGTTATTTTTACCAGTTCATATGTTCCCAGAAAAGACGATTTTTCGGCACCAACGTTCACTACGTCGCCAAACTGCGATCGTGTGATACATTTTCTGGCCGCTATATTCCACATAAACAAGAAAATGCACAAGGCCCGGGCGACTAAGAACAATATGCAGCTGCTTGCTGTGGCAGCATCACCGCAATACTTGCCTTTGGTACCAGCAAATCTCTGCTCGGGTCGTCGCACACCGCATTCACAGCTATCACCGCCAATTCAACTGTGATAAGCATCTTCATCTCTGTTCTACAGTGCATGGCGCATAGTGCCATTGGTAGTATACTGCAGGCTTTTAGTATGTGATAATCCAAACGCGCTGCCGTTCCCTTCTGCAGGAGGTGCAATGTGGGCATCACGTTTCGCTTCAGTAGCATCTAGTGTTGCCCACCAGGTCGATTTCATTTCGGTGTCCCGTCGCCCTCCTAAAACACACAATAGGAAAACAACAAAGCGCATCTTGGGCCACTAGAGCACCACCAGGTCGATGCACGTCGGCGTCTCGTGATGCAATGATCCGCGCAACGCTTCGCTTTTTTAGTTACTTCAGATCGTACATTTTCTTAGTACCTTTCTCTCGCAGGTTTTTTTTCACGACGTATGAACAAGGTTCTACTGTATTAGAACTGAGCTGTAACCAGTGCTGGCACACTAATTTGATGTTCCCTTTAATAAGAGTAGACTGTACTGAATATATTGATTGCGATGTCCCTAAGTTACTGATAGCTTGCTACATTCTTGTTATGCAATGCTAGGAGACTACCAAGCATGTGCAGCAGTGTTTTCTTGCCTTAAATTTGAAAGCATTAAATCTTGTGAAAAAATTATATTCAATACGAAATTTACTATTTGGCGTTTGCATACCCCTAATTAGCAGTGATCCACTTCCACGTTTGAAAAGACAATGCCAAGATTATGCAGAGATGGTGGCGGTCTATGGTGACAATGCCCTGAATTGCAATACTGTTGGGCGATGGCACAGATGATTTCATTGCAGTTGAACAAGCCTCGACGACAAAGAATGGAGTGGCCGAACATCGCTCAATCACGAACCTAAAATTGAGGCACAAGTGGAGGCTCCAGTGCTTGCTGATGAGCGGACGATGATAAGTACAGGCTCAGGTTTACGCATTTACTCGCATAATGATCACCGATTTTTTTCCCGAACCCTATAAAGATCCCCGAAATGATTTGGATAAATTTTGTAGATGCATAGGGTACAGCTACAGAAAAACCTTTGCGAAAAATATAAGTAAGGCGCCTAATATTAAGAAATCTACGAACGATTACAAGTTACTCTCCTCTACAGCCATGCTTTTTCTCAAGTCAATCGTCGAGTGATTGGGGATAAGCTCCGCCTCCAGCGTCATGATAAGACTTGTCACCTACTTCCAGTTTCCTCGGAGCCAGTGCGCAAAGCCTCTCCAACCTCTTCGCTAGCCGCCTGGCCGCAGGTCCCCATCGAGAACTATCCAAGCAGCACCGAGAGTGTTCGTATTCCAGTAACCACAGACGAGCAGGGCATTTTGATGGATGGACGGAGGCTTAAACTAGAGCCCCTCCATATCATTACTGTGACGGAAGAGCCTTAATGTAGACGTACGGGATCGGCCTGATCAGCCCGCATGGTCCAGCCATGTGGCGGCACAGAGCTTCACCAGCCAAACAGAGCTAATATTGCCTTAAATAAGTGTAAAACATTTTAAACAATTAACATATTCATGATAATGCTACTACCCGAAATTTACACAAGCAGCAAAGTAGAATCCACTTGGTTATTGCTCTATCAGCTCTGTATTTGGCTGAGCTCTGTGCTGCCAAGTGGCTACACCGTGCAGGCTTTTCATGTCTGCACCACCGCTCATTCCATAAAATGCCCTGTCTACTTGCACTTGCATTTACTCAAATACCAGACACGCGATATTATTGTAGTAGCAATCGTTTGGCATGAAGTGACCACCGCAAATGCGTAGATGCTGGTGCCGATCGGAAACCAACAGCCCGATGCGTTGCAGGCACTTCACTCACATGTTGCGTTGCAGAGGGATATGACGTCTCAGCTTGACATGTCACTGATTGCTAGATTTGCAGCCCACAATGTAACAAGGGTGATCCACGATGCTCACGAAAAGAAAGCTCGAGTCTAACAATGTTTGCGCAGCTCACATCAACACTGAGCACGTTGTAACACACGCACACAACACTCGCTGCATGCGGGAAGTGCTTGAGTGTAGTGATAAATTGTGTATTCTCTCTCTGCTACTTTTTGTTTTATAGAAACAAATTAACCAACATTCCAATTATTATGAACAACATTTATCCACCATAAAGTTGGAGAAATTATTGATGCCACGACCTCAGTAGCCAACTGGACAGGTCGTCCAACTTAAAAGACCCTCCATGCACGCTTTTTCAGACCAGCTTAAGTACCGCCAACCTATCCTCTGCCTTCGCACATCACCCTTGCTCACCCCTTCGGTTTCCGGCGTCAAGCAGAACTTGCATAGTTCCAGTTTCTGACTTTAGGCAGAAGCAACGCGACTGCTGCATAGAGGTTCGAGCATGCAACAAACGAAAATTCAGGAACTGAAAATCACGAAAGCGGAACTTGTATGACCGATGGATCGGGGCACAGTGGTGTACATCAAAGGTTGGTACTACTTAGCAAAAGCGCTAGCACGTGGATGGAAGGCTTTAGTCCGACTGACGTCAGATGGGCAACACGTGTCAAATGGGGTGGGGCAGTACCATTGCACTCTGTAGCAATGTACATTTTTGAAACCTTATAATAAATTACATGCTTTATACAGAGTGCTTAAATGCACCACTTAATGATCAGGAGGCCATACCCTAACGACTCAGTACATTTGTACAAAATTGTCATAACCGTTTCAGTCCTTTTAACTGTAATGGAGAAGAGAAAAATAATTGATTAGAGCACACAACCATGAGGAGAAATGAAAAACAGTTTGTAGGAGGCGAAGGAAAAACATCAAAGTGCCAACACTTGAATGACAGCAAATTCGTCAGTGCGCTAGAGCTGCCTTGGACATTTGGACAATGCAAAGAGCTGTGCAGTGTACAAGGTATGATTACCCGGCGGTAGAGATCAAGCCGTGTGATCTCGCAGGCATTGCGGACGCGAATTGCCATCTCCCGGTCAGCACTATCGCGCTGCTTGCGCAGCTCCTGCTCCAACTGTTTCACCAGGTCCTTGTAGTCATTGACTTGGGCTTCGTTTGCAGCAGCCATCTTCTGTGCCCACCTGGAAGGCATTGGTATACTGCTCACACGAGACGTTGCATATTGATGTGTTAAAGCTACAGGTCATGTGAATGCAAAATGTCTTCTGACATGGTGTCTCATTCTTGCTTAAGGGGCTCACAAGTGAATTGGCAGGGTTAAAATGCCACCACATGAACTTGCAATATGCAGACACTGGGCTTGGGTTAAAGTCTCGCTGCAAACGGTATAAGGTATACGTTTACATGCATAGGAGCTCCAAATACGTAAAAATCTCGTGCAGTTGAAATGCACATGCACAGGACGTAAAGAATACTTGCATCTCAGCTACACATGCTAAAACTATACGCTTGCATTGCATGCTACCTACCGAGAAGGACTCCGACTAATTTTGTCGCAAGAGCTGCGCTTACTCTTCAGTCCAGATAGCATCAAACTTATCCCATAAGAGCACCAATAGAAAACCATGAAAACACATGGTGCAAGGGAATTTGTAGATTGAAATAATGCCTCAACCACACCATAAGGTAATACATATCTTATGTTCGTGCACTTGGCAAAAGCAGAGCTTTGATTCTGGATCATGAACAAACTTGGTTGAGGCAGTGCCATATACTGCTAACAGAGGGTGTGAATGGGCATGGATTATGGTGATTGCTTCCGTATGTTGTGTAGGCACCTCCCCATGTTGACAAGTTGTTAATGCATAAAATTTTGCACACATGGAAGCATTGTGCACACAAACACGAACTTTTAAGCACATGGAACTAACTACCTTACTCTATTGATTACTGAACAGATAACCACCATGGCCTTCACACAACTTCCCACGACTATTGTACGATGGGGTGCTGATAAGTTCCAGGCTTTGCCGTCTTCCAGATGAAAGAGTAAAATGTGTGGGGGCATGTAACAGCCTAATATTTGATGTTTGCACAGTTACTTATGTTTATGATTCTTGAAACAAGTTTGCAGTGAGAAAGTGTGATGGTAGAGGCACAAGCTAGTTTCATGTCATTGGAGTTACAGACCTTTATGAATTTGTTTTGCCAAGGAAAATCGGCAAAGGACATTCCCACTGAGATGTCATGAACACTGGAGTGAAGCGTCCTTCCTATCAGCACTGTCAAAACCTGGTTATCTCATTTCAAGATTGGGCATTTCACCATTGAAGACGAGCCCTGCATTGGCTGGCCCCCCAACTTCAACTGACCTGGCAATCTGCAATGCTGTCCGCAAGCTGATTAATAAAGACTGGCAAATATCTGCAAAAAGGATAGCCCAGATACTGAAGATCTCATGGGATCGTGTTGGATTTGTTATCTCCAGCATTAAAAACCATTTTCACCCATTTTCAAGCCACACAACATTTTAGCTAGTTTGGTGACCGAGGATGAATCGTGCCTCTACACGTACCTACGATTCTGAAGCCAAGGAACAGGCGAAGGAATAGCGCCAGAGTTGGTCCCTGCACCCAAACACTTTCCACACCCAGAAATTGGCCCCAAAAGTCATGGCATTCATTTTCTGGGGCAAAGAATATACAGTCGACTCCCGTTAATACGAAGTTCACGGACACCGCAAAAAACTTCGAATTAAACGAACTTCCAATTAAGCACAAAACACAAAAAACAGCACTTTATTTGTGGCAAAATCGAGTATTTTCTCTAAGAAAAATAGTCGGTCATCTTGCTTTGCTTCTTCTTGCCGAATCGCGCTGCTGAAAGCAAGTTCTGCAGGCTGTAGATGTGGCGGAACGCTTCGTCCGCGTTACCTTCAGCGGCAAAGAAGCGCTCCGCGAGAGCAAGGCCCACAGCTACATCGGCAGCCTTAGGTTGCGGCTCGCCTTCAACGTCATCGTCGCTTTCCTGGGTCGCTTCCTGGGGCCGAATAATCTCTACAATTTCGCTAACCGTCAGCGCACCGCACGTTTCGACCGCCTTGTCTACGGCAACGTAATCGTCAAAATTGACGTCCCCGAGAGCATCACCAAACTGACGCTTCCTCCACTGAAATTTCAGAGGCATCCTCCGAAGAAGCTGCCACAAAACCGCAAGCCCTCAAGCAGTTTGCGATTGTTTCTTGCTTCACACCATCCCATGCTCGCGCCAACATGTGGATGGCACTAAGCAGGCTCACCTCGTACTTTGTGGAGCTATCCATACACAAAATCATGCGCTCGAGGAGGTGCCGCCTGTACAGGACTTTAACATTCTTGATGATGCCTTGGTCCATTGGCTGCAAAACAGCCGTTGTATTTGCAGGCAAAAATGCGAGGCGTATTGCACTCAAGGCTGGCACATTCACGTGAGCACTGCAGTAATCGACAAGGAACAACACCTTGCGGTTCGAAGCAGCAAACTTGCGGTCCAATTTGCTTATCCAGCTCTTGAAGATTTCGGCCGTCATCCACGCTTTTTTGTTCGCCTCATAGTCCACAGGCAGCGTCTTCACGCCTTTAAAACATCTCGGCTTCGCGGCTTTCCCGATCACAAGTAACCGACATCGTTCCGTGCCAGTCATGTTTGCCGCGATCAGCACCGACACTCTCTCCTTGTTGCGTTTGCCCCCAGCACAGTCATCATCCTTGAATGTCAGGGTCTTCTCTGGTAGAAGCCGATAGAAGAGTGCAGTCTCATCTACATTGAAGATGTCTTCCGGTCTGTATTCGGCGATATTCACGCAGCTTTCCGTCCTTCCACGTGGCGCATGTTTCCTGGTTAAAGGACGCCTTTTCACCACACACACTCTTGAAAACCAGGTCATGGCGATCTTTAAAGCGCGTCAGCCATCCATCTGACGAAACGAAGTCATCGATCCCCAACATTGCTGCAAGCGTTCGGGCTTTCATCGCAACGATGTCTCCGCTGAGAGGAAGTTTGTTGCTCCTGGCCTCCCTAATCCAAACCAGCAGAGCCTTCTCCAACTCTGGGTAAGCGCCGGTGCGCATTCGCTTCTGAGAAGTCTTGAACTTGTCGTTCTCAAATGCATCCATTATTGTGCGCTTGTTCTTGATGTAGTTTGAGAGCGTGTTCGGCTTGATCCCGTACTTCCGCGCTATGTCTTGTTTGGCAGCACCTCCGTTCTCAACTTCCTTGAAAACCTCGACTTTCGTTGCCAGGTCGAGCGTGCGATAAGAGCCACGGTTTGCCATGGCTATAAACTGCGTGACTAGGTACAGTCAATTCCGAATCACCTGTGAAACAACCTAGTCTACAAGCTTCCCGCACAAAGGCGCTCGACCAACACACGCCTCGACATAAGCTGGGCACGCTGCAAGACTGATCTCGCACAATCTCGCCACTGCCAGTATGCAGCGCTGCGTGCACCTATGGCACCCGCGTGGCCTCTACGATTGGCTCCGGCAACGCACGGCAGCCGCGCGTGGCCTCCATCGCCTCCCGCCGGAGTTGATCGTGGAGGCCACGGCAGCCGTAGCAATGAATAATCGCGCCGCTCCAAGAAGGATGGCGTTGCGGGCGGCTGCGGTGGCGATGACACCAACGCGGAGCACGGAACTGTTGCAACACTTGAAAAATTGCACATTCTACCAAAGAATGACGGTCACCTCGAGGATCCCGGCTGAAAATTAACTTCCAATTAAACAATATTACTGGATGAGGACTTCGAATTATCGAGCGATTTCTTCTATAGGATTACATGTAAAACTGATGGGACCAGTACTTCACTTCTAATTAACCGAAAATTCCAATTGGGCGGCTTCGAATTATCGGGAGTCAACTGTAGTCTGTTGGTTGACCTCAGGGCACTACTATTACTGGATAGTATCATGCTAACCTCCTGGAGCAGCTGAAGGAGGCAATACAGATGAAATGTTGTAGAGTTGTTGATCAAAGAAACTCTTCCCTTTTTCTTTGCATGAAAATGCACCTGTGCAAACTTCCAACAATGCCGCTTTCAGACTGAACACCCTTGTTTTCCAATTGGTCTGCCATCACCCTTACTCACCTGATCTGGCCCCTTCAGACTATTATCTGTTCTCGAACTTGAAGAAACACCTAAAGGGGCAACGTGTTGAGGACATTTCCAATGTCAAACATGCCGCGGAGAAGTGGTTTGAACCCCAACAAAAGGACTTTATTTGGAAGGTTTAAAAAAGCTGCTACTGCACTTTACCAAGCGCATCAGTCTCACGGGAGATTATGCCAAATAAATATGTTGATTCATAACTCTGGCTCTCTCCATTCTGGTCAGTCAGGAACTTATCAGCACCCCCTCCTATTTGTGGATGTGCCACTAAAACCACAAGGGTGAAGAGACATGTCGTTCCCTTAACCCTTGAGGGTCAAACTTTTCTAATAAAAAAACATGCACCTGTCGTCAATTTTTTAAATTGCTGTTCCGGTAGTAAAAGACTACTGAAAACTCACGAATACAGTAAAAAATTTTTGCAAACAATTTGGCAACGTTTACCTGGCAACGTTTAACGCTAGAACGTTATCTAGTGAGGCGAGTCTAGCAGTGCTATTGGAGGAATTAGAGGGCAGTAAATGGGATATAATAGGGCTCAGTGAGGTTAGGAGGACAAAAGAAGCATATACAGTGCTAAAAAGCGGGCACGTACTGTGCTACCGAGGCTTAGCAGAGAGACGAGAACAAGGAGTCGGATTCCTGATTAATAAGAATATAGCTGGTAACATACAGGAATTTTATAGCATTAACGAGAGGGTGGCAGGTCTTGTTGTGAAACTTAATAAAAGGTACAAAATGAAGGTTGTACGAACTACGCCCGTACATCCAGTCATGACCAGGAAGTCGAAAGCGTCTATGAAGAAGTGGAATCGGCGATGGGTAGAGTGACAACAAAATACACCATACTGATGGGCGACTTCAACGCCAAGGTAGGCAAGAAGCAGGCTGGAGACAAGGCAGTGGGGGAATATGGCATAGGCTCTAGGAATAGCAGGGGAGAGTTATTAGTAGACTTTGCGGAACAGAATAATATGCGAATAATGAATACCTTCTTCCGCAAGCGGGATAGATGAAAGTGGACGTGAAGGAGCCCGAACGGCGAGACTAGAAATGAAATAGACTTCATACTCTGTGCTAACCCTGGCATCATACAAGATGTGGACGTGCTCAGCAAGGTGCGCTGCAGTGACCATCGGATGGTAAGAACTCGAATTAGCCTAGACCTGAGGAGTGAACGGAAGAAACTGGTACATAAGAAGCCGATAAATGAGTTAGCGTTAAGAGGGAAAATAGAGGAATTCCAGATCAAGCTACAGAACAGGTATTCGGCTTTAAATCAGCAAGAGGACCTTAGTGTTGAAGGAATGAACGACAATTTTGTGGGCATCATCAAGGAGTGTGCAATAGAGGTCAGTGGTAACTCCGTTAAACAGGATACCAGTAAGCTATCGCAGGAGACGAAAGATCTGAACAAGAAATGCCAATGTATGAAAGCCTCTAACCCTACAGCTAGAATAGTACTGACAGAACTTTTGAAGTTACTCAACAAGCACAAGACAGCTGATATAAGGAAGTATAATATGGATAGGACTGAAGATGCTCTCAGGAACGGAGGAAGCCTAAAAGCAGTGATTAAGAAACTAGGAATTGGCAAGAAACAGATGTATGCGTTAAGAGACAAAGCCGGCAATATCATTACTAATATGAATGAGATAGTTCAAGTGGCTGAGGAGTTCTATAGAGATTTATACAGTACCAGTGGCACCCACGACGATAATGGATGAGAGAATAGTCTAGAGAAATTCGAAATCCCACAGGTAACGCCGGAAGAAGTAAAGAAAGCCTTGGGAGCTACGCAAAGGGGGAAGGCAGCTGGGGAGGATCAGGTAACAGCAGATTTGTTGAAGTATGGCGGGCAGATTGTTCTAGAAAAATCTGGCCGCCCTGTATACGCAATGCCTCATGACCTCGAGCATACCGTAATCTTGGAAGAACGCTAACATAATCCTAATCCATAAAAAAGGGGACGCCAACGACTTGAAAAAATTATAGACCGATCAGCTTACTGAATGTTGCCTACAAAGTATTTACTAAGGTAATCGCAAATAGAATAAGGAACACCTTAGACTTCTGTCAACCAAAGGACCAGGCAGGATTCTGTAAGGGCTACTCAACAATACACCATTATCCGGACTATCAATCAGGTGATGGAAAAATGTGCGGAATTTAACCAACCGTTATATAACGCTTTCATTGATTACGAGAAAGCGTTTGATTCAGTCGAAACCTCAGCAGTCATGGAGGCATTGCGGAATCAGGGTGTAGACGAGCTGTATGTAAAAATACTGAAAGATATCTATAGCGGCTCCACAGCCACCGTAGTCCTCCACAAAGAAAGCAACAAAATCCCAATAAAGAAAGGCGTCAGGCAGGGAGATATGATCTCTCCAATGCTATTCACAGCGTGCTTACAGGAGGTATTCAGAGACCTGGATTGGGAAGAATTGGGGATAAAAGTTAATGGAGAATACCTTAATAACTTGCTGATGATATTGCCTTGTTTAGTAACTCAGGGGACCAATTGCAATGCATGCTCACTGACCTTGAGAGGCAAAGCAGAAGAATGGGGAAAATTAAAGTAATGTTTAACAGTCTTGGAAGAGAACAGCAGTTTACGATAGGTAGTGAGGCACTGGAAATGATAAGGGAATACATCTACTTAGGACAGGTAGTGACTGCTTCCCTTCCCTTGGAATCCATTCCGCAAGTCTTAATGACCATCGGTTATCTTCCCTCCTCATTACGTGTCCTGCCCATGCCATGTTTTTTTCTTGATTTCAACTAAGATATCATTAACTTGTGTTTGTCAGTAGGCTCAAGACCTACTACACTGCTTCAGACTCTGGCCTTTAGTCGCTCCGGGACGGCGCTTTTGCCGCCGGGGGTAGTGCTACGGGATAGTATTTCCAATAACGAAGAGCCGAGCAGTAAGAAGACGAAAGACGACGATTAGAAGCTAGCGCGGGCTGTTGCCTCTTGGCCAAGCGCAGCGTATTTTCTTGTAAATATACTTGTACATAGCTTTTCGTCTGCGTCTTCCTACGTAACAATATTTTGGTGTTTGGTCACAATCGAGAAGAGTACGACGGAAGACTTGGCAAGGTGTTGGACCGGTTACACCAGGCAGGGTTTACCCTAAATAAGGTAAAGTGCAAGTTCGGTGTGTCAAGCGTCAAATTCCTGGGTGTTGTGGTCTCTGCAGATGCACCAGACAGCTAAAATTGAAGCTGTTCAGAAGATAGAACCACCCGTGGATGTCGGAGGCGTTCTAAGATTCATGGAAATGGTAAATCATGTCGCAAGATTCCTGCCACATCTGTCGGACATGTCGGCCCCGATTCGAGAACTGATCAAGAGGACAGCCTGAATGTAGGGACCACCTCGGCAAGCAGCCTTCGAAAAAGTAAAAGGTATGCTTTCTTCGAAAACCTGCATGGCCTACTATCACCCAACTCACCCAACAGTGGTCTCTGCCGATGCATGATCAACCAAGGGGCGAAAGACGAGCTGTGGCCTTTACTTCATGCTAGCTCACTAAGCCTGAGCAGAGATACAGCCGGACTGAAAAGGAGGCCTTAGCTGTCACATGGGCCGTACAGCATTTTGACAAATTTCTTCGGGGCCTCCTATTCATTGTTGAAACCGACCATCAGACACTAACTGCTTCTGGGCGAGATGGAGGTAGATTTGCTGCCACCCAGGATACAACACCTGCAGATTCAAGTTGAAGCGCTATCAGTTCAAGGTACTGTACGTTTTGGGCAAGCTGCTAGCTACTGCCAACACATTGTCAAGAGCTCCGTTACCCTCTTCAGACGCTGCAATTGATGAAATTGCTTCTCTTGAAAGCTACATGCAAGTGGTCGTGGAAACCGTTGGCGAGAGCGTGCCTGTTAACTTGGAAACCATGTGAAGGCATCAAGTATCTGATGGCGTCTGCTCTGCCTTGGTCAAGTTCTGCAACTACTGTTTGCCATCTAAGACAAGACCAACAGTAAGCTTGTCAGTGTACTAGAAATACCACAGTGAACTGTCGGTTGCCGACTCACTTTTGTTGAAAGGAGGTAGACTGGTTGTTCCTGCAGCTCTTAAGGCGGAGGTCTTAGGAATGGTACACGAAAGTCATCTCGGAATGGCTCAGTCTAAGGAGAGAGCCCGCAAGTCGGTATGGTGGCCTGGAATAAGCCACAGGATTAAGGAAGTGGTCGAAAAGTGTTAGCAATGGGCAACTGTGGGACAGAAGAGGGCAGAACCCATGATACGGACAGATACCCCAGAGCTCCCATGGCAACAAGTGGGGGCAGACATCTTCCATATTAAAGGTCAGTACTTCCTGTTAGTAGTCGACGATTATTCAAGGTTTCCAGAAGTACTACTGACTGTGCGGAATGTCAAGCAGATCAGTGATTATGGCCCAATTTGGCAAGTCTTCGATGCAACAACGGACCACAGTTTTCGTCACGCGTTGACATACAGCTTTACCCATTGCACGAGTAGCCCAGATTTTCCACAGTCAAATGGGGAAGTGGAATGTGCAGTGCAAATGGTGAAGGAACTGTGGAGGAAGAATGTCGACGATCCCATGGCTCTGCTGGTGTATGGAACACTCCCGGTTCAACAGGCTTCAGTCTTGCTCAGCTTTTGATGGGTCGACACCTGCGCACCCTTTTACCAAAACTTTGTGATCATCTAACTCCGAAACAACCCGACCATAGAACCTTCACAGAGCACGGCAAAGCTGCTAGGCACAGGCAGACCACAGACTGCAACCTTCACCATGGTGCTCAACCACTACCAGGTCTACAAGCTGGCCACAGCGCCTGGGTGACAGATGCCAGGTGCACTGCTCAAGTGCTTAGTCATAGTCAGCGTCCGTGATGCTACGTGGTGGAAAATAAAACGGTGTGATTCAGCAGAACTGTTGTCCGCTTGCTCCCTTTGCTCCCTTTGCTGGTCATAGCGAGTCACCTGGTTCGAGGGTACTGTCACCAGTGCCGGAGACAGCGAAGACAACTGACAGTGCAAGAAAACTGTCGCCAGTGCCAGACACAGTGGAGACAACTGACAGTGTGGGAGAACTGCTGCTGAGCCTGGCGGTGTGGTTTCTCCAGAGGCTCAGCTAAAAATGTGCCTTCCTTACCAGATGCAGACTGCCCGGGGACGGTGCACACCCGGACTCGAAGTCGCTGTTTGCGGTACACTCGATTGGGTCAACATGCTTTTACACCAAAAAGATTGAACCTGTAATTAGTCCACCTTTGTAACAAGGCGGGATGTAGTGTAGAGGGCACTTCCAAACATAACGCCACTAACGACTGATGTTACTGATCATCTGGCCATTCTGTTCTATTGGCCAGTATAAAATATGCAGAAAAATTGCCTGTGGTTTAGCTCTGGTTAACCCTAGTTGAATTGCGAAAGCAAGAGCTGCAAAAGCAGTCTCTTCCACAGTTGAGTCACTCCGGGACGTGGCACGACTTCTAGCGGCAAGTTCGTTAAGACGCTTCTCGAGACCTACGGTGCGTTCTTCTAGCGTCTCTTGAGCGCGTTGTCTCTTCCTCGCTTCGTTCTGCAGTTGTGCGTCTCTTTCGTGCTCTCCATAATGGCTAAATACACTGAGGCGAAGCGCATATATACCCCCCGCAAGGCGGCACCTCCTTTCCCTCTACCCCAGCGGCACATCTGGTGGAGCGAGCGGCAACGGCGTCGCCATCTGTTGGAGCGCGGCTGCGGCGTTGCTAGGCAACGGCAGCTCAAGGTCGTTGGTCGGCCACAGCATATGGCATACGACTGCCTGCATACGGCATACGGCGCGACGAGCCGAAATGGTTCGCTGGCTGGCGTAGTACAGCTTTCCCTTCAATATAGCGAGCAGACATTCCTGTCTGCAGGCATGTGACATGTGATGCTGCTTTGTTTACTACAGGTGCGAAAGTGTAACGACCCTGTTAAGTGCATTTGCGCGGACGGTGGATGAACGAGGGCAGAGGTGGGGGGAGTGAGAGCCAAGAACTTGTCGTGACCGTCCTGATTTCAGAACTTGATGGGTGACAAATCGCGCCAAATCTGGCAAGGAAATGGCGTTGACGGCGCCTGCTATTTGCTGTCGGCGCCGACTACACACCGAGCAGTGATCGTGTCACGTGGTGCATGGTCTTTTCTGTCGTGCAGATTGGCCCTACAATACTCCACCTACCGTAAAGTTGGGTAACCCTCATGTATTTTGGAGAAAAACTAAAAACAAGACATTCCTTGCAATAAATGAGATTGCCGCAAAACATAGGTCCACCACTGTGTGGCGCCAGTACTGTCAATTGTGTCCTTCAGTGCTGGTCTTTTGTGCCTTGCCTTTACTCATTCAAGCATAAACCAACTAGCCCAAACAAGAGTTTTACTTTACTACCATTAAAACAGGAACCTCATTGGTATTCAGTACAACGGAATATCACTAATTCATTAGTTTCAGAGAAAAAGAAAAGTGCTTGATTCTCTTCCACAAATCTTCCTACTGATAAAAAAAATATTTTCCAGACTTTCATATTGTAGAAGTGATCCATAATCGCAGCTGGCATACTAATTTAATGCTACCTTTAAATAGCAACTGAACCATCCTTCGGGCTTGGTGAAAAAAACAGTCCATGGATAGCATACACTGCTGTGAACATCTCAGCCAGATTTTGCAGTCGTGCATGGCCCGTGGAGTGCGAAGTCTTTTTTTCTCAAACTCTCTCTTTTCAACAGAACTATGTTCCTCACTCTTTTCTGTATGCTTTATTTTGCAATATAACAGATTCCCATATGCGGCTACTATTGGCCAATAGCTGTCACCAAACAAGAAGGATGTTATGATCATTGCGCTTCTTACTGTTACTATGTATATTTATTGAGTTTAGTAAAGTTTAATAAGCAGGCTGAAGTAAGTGAAAATCTGTTTTTTGATTTCAATAATAATTACGTACTTCTAGAAGAAGCCAATCATCGTCTGTTTACACTCGGCCGCCTATGTAGGAAATAAACTTTGGCCACCCTGCTTATTGGTGTTGTAGCTGATTCAGATTCCGAGTACTTTTGAACACTCAATTAGCCTCAAACCATGTTAAACTTGAGGTCAGAGCACACACACGCATACCAGTGCGCGCTCACTCCTGGCCGCTCCTGGTTAGATGCCTTGGCAGACTTCACTTCCTATTGAGCTATTGATAGTGCTTCAAAATGTGCAAAGTGGATGTGGCTAATATCTGTCGGTCAAGCTGGTGCAGGACAAAGCTAGTCTGCAGCATGCAGCACGGTCGGGCTGGAGCTAACGAGCGCAAGTAGGCACTCAAGCTCCGTCGTGCACAAAGCAAATGCTGTGCATACGCATCACACTTGCACGTGGATGTGGTCTGCTAAATAGCATAGACACCATGACCCCTGCAATGTGCTGCGATGAGAACATGGCGATGAGCACATTGCTGCTTGCTGAAGACAAGCGTGTGTCTCGTCATAGGTACCAAAATCAGAAATGATAGCATCTATGTCAACATCCAAAACGTGCAGTTCAAATGTGTTGAGCTACGTGCCACGGTCAGTAGGTGGAGAATTGTGGGCACCCCTGCTCTGCCTTAACCTACACAGTGCAAGTCACTGAAGGAGCGGAAACACCGTGTAAGGGACATTGACTAGGCTTCAGCTGAATGCATTGAAGTAATTTTTGTGGCAAAGTATTTCTGAAATAGTCCAATTTAACTTCAAACATATTTCTCGGCTTCAATAAAATGTCGTACAGGGCCCCTTTAGTAAGAGTAGACTGTACTGTATATTGACATGTGTACTTATCTTTCTCAAGTGATCGTTTTTCATCAGCTAATAAATGTTAAACATTATCGCTCAGCACAGGAACGCCTGCATGTATTGGAAGTTTCTTGAATGTCATCGATGGTTCTATGCGTTGTATGTTACCACCGAAGCTTTTGTAATCTGATTATATGCACGACTCGAATTGTGTAGTGCTTACTGGAAGACAAGCGGGCACCAGCGATTACTCTGGAACCTTCGATGACTCATGTATAAGAGCCGAAATGCTTGACCCACTGATCAGAGTTTGATGATGGCCAACTGTGCTCACCACTATCATGCTTTGAGTGTCACTTCCTTTGTGGGCATCGCGATTCACAGTTTTACTACCGCGTTCTTCACCGTCACCATAACGTAACAATATCACAGTCTTGATTTCTATATATCCAAGTTACTGATAGCTTGCTACATCCTTGTTGTGCAATGCTACGAGACTCCCAAGCTTGTTCAGTACCGTATTTTCTTGCCCAAAATGTTAAGCATTAAATTTTGTTAGAAATTTTCTGACATTCAGCTTTCTTGACTGGATTCAGTATTCAATTCAAACTATACTATTTGGTATTTGCACACCCCTAATTAAAAGTATACAGGCGTGACATGCATTAACAGTACTTTTTGGTCCAAATGCAACTGCATCTGGAGAAATGCACAGGGCTTATAACAGGTGCTGTCTCCTAGAAAGATCTCAGATACAAGATTGGAGCTCTGGAAACTGTAAATACAAGGGCTGTTTGTCATGAGTGACTGATGAAACACATGCAAAAGCAGGGTGAATGTGTGAAGATGACGACGATGCCAGTCGGTGAAATGAAGTTGGGGGCACCTTTTGGACACTTGATGTGTGAAGCACGTGAAACGCTTGAAGCACGAGAGAAGACGAAAAAATAAAAAAAAAAGGCAAAGATAGATGAGCGGGCAATGCTGACACGGACATGGACTGGTGCAACGCATTGCCAACTGTGCTCTGGCGACGTGATTGGGATTCATTGGAGACCTAGAATGGAGAGGGGACCTAAGAGTTTGCCAGCGACAGTTCCAGCTCCTGCGCCCTGGCTACGGTACCATGGCAGTGCTCCAAGGCCTCAGTCCAGCCTTGTGAAGCCATCACCTGCCACCATTCAGTGCCACAGAGGCAACCGCCTAGCCCCGTCATCGACCAGGCGCACTACAGAGTACGACCATGTCCTGCACCACATAAGCCATAGGTGCCCTGCCACCATTGTGGAAACCAGCCCCGTCAAGCAACATCGATGAAGGCTGAGGTCTGTGCCTCGTAAGCCTCTGGTGCACTGCCGCCAATGCAGAAACCAGCCCCGTCAAGCGAAATCGATGAAGGCTAACGTCTGCACCACGTCTGAGCTACAATGACAGCGTCTTGTGCACGTCGTAATTGTCAGACTCCTTGTTCTTTACCTTATCAGGAACTGAGAGACTGTAGCTTAAGTGTTGGAGTGTTGTGTATTACTAATAGCTAGGATATAGATTTAGCACATGTTTACAAAGTTATTGTTTGTAGTATTTGTCTTTTTTTACTCGTATTTGTTATATAAGTGTTTTTTTTTTTCTATCATGTACACGCTGTCTCCTGTCAGTTTCTAGAGTGCCCAAATTCGTGACACTACTTGACAACAGCAAGCAATAACACTGGCTGAAGCAACAAGACCACAGCAGGATGAATCAAATGAACACGCACTTGAGCTGGCCTCGGGTGTCCTCCAGGTCCCGCTCGAGTGCCTCGATGGTCTCGAAGAGCTCCTCAGCCTCATCTGCATCCAAGGCCGCAGGTGCTGCTACGTCCTCGGCCATATTTGGTGCAAGGGAACCAACATGAAGCCCTTCACCTCCACTTGCATGGTGCCACCGCTCAGTGAGCCGACGAACAGCCTCTTTGCAGCGAACATGGCGCGATTCCAGCTGCAATGGCACCACTTCAATGGCAACAGCCGAGAACTTAAGCGCATTCAGCGACTCCTCAAGCATGGACATGGCTGGGCAGATGTTGACTACCAGAGAGACTTGCCCACGTGTAGTGAAGTAGGCCTGCATCACCTACAAAAATCCAGAGAAAAAATATGCATATCCAAGGCACACCTTGGAATCATATCTGAAGCAACACCTATGTGGAACAGTTCATTGAATGCTACACAACTAAATAACGCATCCAATTGTACATTTTCATCCTATGCAAAGTGTAATGTCAAGCAATCTTTAAAATTAAATTATGGGGCTTAACGTGCCAAAACCACTTTCTGATTATGAGGCATGCCGTAGTGGAGGACTCCGGAAATTTCGACCACCTGGGGTTCTTTAACATGCACCTAAATCTAAGTACACGGGTGTTTTCGCATTTCGCCCCCATTGAAATGTGGCCGCCACGGCCGGGATTCGATCCCACGACCTCATGCTCAGCAGATAGCCACTGAGCTACCACGGCGGGTATCAAGCAATGTTTGAAGCTGTGAGCCGTGTGGTGCATGACCATAATCTCACGGACTGGTTATGCACTACCATCATGCATAACTAATGCTGAAATGCAAATACGAATTCAGGTGGATGCGCAGTGCAATGCGCAAGCAATGTTGGATGCTTGTAAAAGGAGGAAATGGCGAAACAGTGAGACCTCATTAAACCGTAGTTAGCCGGAAAAAGTATACACTAAACGGTAGTACTGCTTAACCGAAATAGCGCAAGATTGCCCACTTACTTATCAAAAATGGAACTATGAGAGATTGTGATGAAAAGGCAGAAATTATGCAGTATTTATGCACTTCGCGTGACAAAAGCATGTTATTTTCATCTGATGCTGCGGTGGGCTAGCAGCGACGACAACGGCCTCAAACTCACTCAAGCCACGAGCCAGCTTTTTCACCAGCCCCCTCTTTTCGTCGAACATCCTGGCTGACGGTAACGCGCAACATGTGCCACTGCCAAGCCTGAATCACCCGTGCTGTCGCTTTTCGTGTCGTTAGGCGACACTTCGGCAATAACAGAGGCAACGATGGCGAAAAGTCGAACCTCGTAGCAGACATATTTTCAGTTGCAGCAGCATTGCCTACCAACTTCTTCGTGTTTCCAAATGCTACACACCATAGTCAACGGTAGATCCCTCTCGCATGCAAGCTCGACTTCTTCATGCCATGTTCGATAGTACGAACAATGTCTAATTTTTCTTCCATGCTGAGCGTCCCATTTCTGTCCTAGCTTGCCCAACACCACAACACGGGCCACAACGCTCTGACTCTGGCAAGGCACCAAAGTAATGATGTGGCCTCACCCTTACAAGCGCCCTCTGCGTTTACGTTTGGAGGCCATTCTGATCTCTCAGAATCGTTCTGCCAGGCCGACATACTGCCATGATTTTGTGACGAAAAGTGGAAACACTATGTGCTAGCCAATACATATGCAATAAGCTGGTACGGTTTACGCAGATACAAAATGCATTATGTTCAATAGTCGCTGAGTCGATAAGTTCACTTTAACACTTTTGAAACGAAACTACTGTTTAAGCGGGTACAGTTTAACGAGGTTTTACTGCAATAGGTGTGCGCACAAAAGCATGACATATATTTGGCTGCATTAAACAATTTATATACCTCTTGGATTACAATAGCATGTACCCATTCTGGACGACTGGCCAAGAATGGGCACACAGCCAGTGGCACATATCCAATGGCTAGATGAAATAAAATCAGGTAAATCAAATAAGCCATTGAATATTACGCGCTACTCAAAGAGGCAACCACATGCATGCAATAATCAAGCGAGGGCAAAAGGTGACTTGACAGGTGGACCGTAATATTTTCTCGAATTCACTTTGTTAATGGAAACTCGTCAGGAAGTGATACATACTAGAAATCTTTGGTAACAAAGGAAACAGTTTACTATATTCAAAGCATCAATACAAAAACGTTTTTTCTCTGTCTCTTGGTCCTATCTGGCCATCAGTCTGGGCCACTGTCCCTCCGTTCAAGTTGGGGAGACGGTTTCCTCCTCGCTTGCGATTTTTTCTTTCTTTGGACCCCGCTTCATTCCCAAGGTTGTTTTTCAGTTTTTTTCCCGAAGACAGCCCCGTTTCATTTCTTTTCTGCATTTTTCTGCAGACCCTGTCACATCGAGGTGTGGGACAACTTTGTGGACGCAACATCGCAAAAAGTAGCAATTCATTCTTCTCTGAATAAGTACAATCATACTACCCTTGTTAGAAAGAACCGCAAATGTTCACAAGGTCAACATTTTAGACGGAAAGTACTAGATCTAATTTTAACCCTTATAGGGTTAAATTTTTCCACAAAAGCTGTGCTCCTGTGGTGATTGTCTTAATGCAGATTCCAGTATTAGGAAGCTATTGAAAACTCATGAATACAGCAAAAATGTATTGCAAGCAACATTTTGTCTGTTTACTCGCACCAACAGTATGCACACGAATCCACTACACCAAGAGATCGAGAAAAATGTCCACCGATATTCATGGCTACCAATTTGTTGTCCCAAAAGCACGTCTCACCAGAAGAAACGCTTGAGCAGTTGCTGACAGATGAGGTAATCCATGCGGCCATATTGAAATAACTACTGCACCCCAGTGTATGGGACAACGCATACAGCAAACGAAGGCAAAAAGAAAAAAGATTGGTACTTCAGAACTGATGCTACTGATGAACTGATGCTAAACGATAGCATCTCCTGACACTGCATGCCTTGAAGGTAGCAGACGCTCACGCAAGCAAGCGATCGAGTGCTCAAGAGGTAAACACGTTGAGTCGTATGCACTGGTAAGTAGAAACAATTTCAAATAACTTTGGGTGACTTCATAGAGATGGCAGCCCCTTTTAACAACCAGTAGTGTAGAATATGAGTGCGAAATATCAAATATAAGATTGGCGCCACACATGTAGGTCAAGAACCATGTAGGATGGATCAGTGGCGCGTACACGCCCAGCAAAAACACCCAAAGGGTCAAGATACCTTCATCGCCAGCGAAAAAGCATTCCACATAGCCTACGTTACATGCTGCAGCGTCATCTGGCATACAGAAATTAAAACACTTTCGCAGCTCTCAGGTGTCTAATGATGAAACATCAGCTATTTTGTCCTCAGCATGAAATGAGACAAGTCAAAGCCTGAAGCTCATATGCGCAAGTTTCTAATGAAATGGTGATCAATTGATCTATTGCCTGAGGCAAAGCTGGTAGACCCCAGGGGTGGTGCCAGTCGGCTACAATAGTTCATGTTGAAACGAGCTTGGCTCCTGTGAATGTGACTTTCCCTCAAAAGACTTGTTTGCTTTGCATGCAAGTTCAATCACCTTTGCGTAACTCTGCTCTCATAGAGCATACAATATCTTGTCTCACATTAGGTCTGTATCTTTTAGAGAAGCCTCAAGCTAACAAATAATTGGACAGACTTTATGGCACAATTATTTCATTAGTATGCATAACACAGGTGTGCTCATTGGCGCTACTTTAACAGTCAAAATTTCTTGGAGAGAATTTGAACCCAGCAGACATGCAACAGCCCAAGCGCAGGTGGTGGGGGTAGGTGAAAAAGGCCTTGGTTTAAAAGCACAGCAAAACCCCGTTAATTTGGGAGATTAGATCCGTCCCCTGGACCCTACAGGTGTAAGCATTATTTAATGCAATCAAACTCATTCATTTGGACTTACTTGGACAACTCTCAGATCTCGACAAGTGCCGCAAATGGGCAGCACAAGAGACGAGAAACTGCGCTAGCGCCCAACTGAAACGAAGCAGTGGAGTCTGCATCGCCTCAGTCATCAGTGGAATTCATATGTGAATGACAGCAACACTACAATGCTTTGTCCCTATTTGTGCCTTCAAAGCTTTTTCTTGCGTTCACCACCGCGCATAACACAACGTCGGCCGCGTGCCTTCATAACTGTGTAGTCGCCGTCTATGACTGCATCGATAGCGGCTGCTTCGTCCTCAGCGGTTGCAGCAAACGGTCGTTTCGTTTTGAATAAATGCAAAGTTGTCAAGGATAAAGAGCACTGGCTCTATCGCAATGGACAGATGGTCTTTTGACGACCAGCGCAATCGCTAAAAAATAATGAAGATGTACGCGCGGTAGTGAAAAGAGCATCTCAGACGAACACGTGCGCCGCAACCGTGCTGCGCAGGAAGTCGCAAGGCCTTTATCGCTGGGAGCACTTATCAGTTACTAGATGAGAATAGCAGCTTCCGCACTGCTTTTGAGCAAAATAATAACAGAATTTGCCGAGTCATTCAGTAAATAAAAGCGTGTCGATGTAAACACTTGTTCATTTTCTTGATACCCTCGATAATTAGACATTCGCTTAATTCGGACACTTTTTCAGTCCCGTGAAATCCAAATTACCAAGGTTTCACTGTACTATGTACGTTTGCGTAACGTAACTTACAGAAGCCTGTCAAACTGCAGCCATCTTCAAGAGATACACTCAGTTGAACTGGCAACTAAACCTGCCACTTATATATCTCTTCCACGGCATGTCCAAATCCCTTGGCTGTTGACTACACACTTGAAATTGGAATGCAATCAAAAAAAACTTTTCGACATTTTCACTTGCAATGTGCCTGCTGCAGGTATACATACTTTGCATAATGTTTCGATTGTGCAAGAAATAAATAAAGCAACAACCCCTCCTTCCCACTTGAAGACTAATCCATTGTTAGTCTTTTTCATGACCATAAAATGCCAGTGTGAAAGCATGTTACAAGTGGCTCAAAGACAGCAAAACGGACAAAATTGCTTGATGTCAAGCAGCGCATTACTGAAATGGTGTGAACAAAATCTAGACACGTTACAATGCAATCATACCTGGGTGAGCTTGCTCTCTCGGAAGGGCACTGGAGCCTTCCTGGATGCATCCTTGTTGTTACGCAAGCCCTCCAGGCAGCGGCTGAGCACCATCAGAGAGGTGTTGATGCGGCCAGCTTCGCGAAGCCGTGACCCATCAGTACCAGCTTTGGATGGCCTCTCCGAACCCGCCAGGTCGCAGAGCATTAACGTGCTGACATGCCAGTTCCGGCTACCATCCCGGCTGTCCACCCCAGAGGCTACGAGTCGCACAGTGAAGACGCAGTGGCTACGGCTCGAGCTGCGGTTCAGCTGCGTCTCGGCAAAGGTCTGGTTCTCGCGTGCCAGGCAGAGCAGCCGATGCGCTTCATCGGCCGAGTGCACAGGCACTTCGACAAGCCCACGCACAAATGCACGTTTGGCCCGGTCTTCACCCAACTTGAGAATGGTACGTCGCTGGCCCCCTTTTTTCTTTGAGGCTGCCTCAGCTGATGGCAACAGCAGGTCATAGATGCCCTCATTGTAAATTTCATAGAAGGAAAGCCACAGCAGTGCCTGTTGACAGATGTGGTAACGACAACTATAGAGAGCAACCCTGTGAAGAGCAATAACTAACATACCTCAAACACTTCCCAGAATGTTTCCGCCATGAAAGCATTTAAACCTGTTATCCATGTAGCAATCATACTTTTTGAATTTCAGCACCTACCCACAAGCTTGATGTACACATGAAGTCTAGGATTTTATAGCAATTCCACTTATTTGGGCCACCTTTATGCAAGATAAGCGGCAAAAATGTTACTAATGTTTATCCCTTGCTCACTTTCGAAAGGAACACATGTTGGTTAACTGATGAAGTTTCTTAGCCTGGTGCACATACTGTCAAAAATTGTGAGAATTGCGCAAGAAACACAAACTAGGTGCTGTCTTTATGCCGCCTTTAGCTTCCTCCGCCCATGGCAGGTCATTTGGCACACAAGAAGCATAGCGCTTTCACCACTCTAGATTAATTGATAATAAAACCGGTTTTCATTAGACACAACAAGAAAAATAATTCGACTATCAAAATTACCCTTCTACAATACCAGAAAAGCCACTTTTACCATGAGAAGAGGCATGGATAGCCAGAAAAGACAGGTGGTGACACTAATAGTCTTGTCCTGCACCAGCACACCATAATGTCATGGACTGACACTGTCTGCTCAGGCGTGGCTAGTCCACCCCACCCTGCCCACCCCCCTCTTTTTAATCAATGAAGTTTGCCTATACTGTATGAACCACTTCTTCAAAGCAATACTAAAGAGAAACATAATTTAAGCTGTATCAATAGAAAACTATTCTACAATACCAAAAAAACAACTCTTACCATAAATAGACTACAAGGGCCAAAGACTGAATCTAGCAAGTGTCAACAACTTTATCGAGCCACAATGGGCCAAATAGGGGAATATAACTTAAAGATTCACGATTTCACACTGATATACCGGCGCAGGGGTTTTGGCCTGAAATTCAAACGATAGAACACTGGCCTTCATTTTCTCTTCTAATAATTGACCTCTTACTGCGAAATTAGTGAAAATGTTTTGAAAAAAATACCATAAAATACCAATCACCCCCCCCCTTTATGCAAGTGCCCCTTCCCATGATCCAATTTCGAGTTTTTGTTCACTGCCCCAACATTCCCTGTATTATCCTTATGTCCAGGGGGGTGAGAGGGCATTTGATTGGTATTTTACGGTAGTTATCAGCCTAAACTGATTTAGTATCCCTTTAAGAAATACATCTAAAAACGTGACATCACCCAAAGTTGTTCATCTGATTTATGCCAGTACAACTGCTCCAATTTCGGAATTTATGGCACCTCATCACATCCCAACTTTGGAAAAAGGAAAGCACTTACTGATTAAAATTCTTATATGCTTACTTCCCTCACAAAAACTTAAATTACCTACATGCTGTATCTGCAATTTCACTTAAGTCAAATGAGCCACCGCTATGATAGTAATCTTGTTCACTTCTTTTGCGCACTAATCTTTCAAAATGCTTGTTTAGTGCACAAAATTATGTAATTACGGACTGCCAGCCAATGCTGCACATTTTCAAATTTTGAAGAAAGTGTTTTAATGTGTAAGGTATTTGACAGATAGTATAACCAACTTTCACAATTTATTCATTGCGTTCGGATACCTCTTATAAACCACTACTATACCTAAGATACACTGCACTGAATGTGGCTTTCCCATTGTAATTTTTGTAGACACTGTCAAATTATAGCAATTGCTACTTTTACTTTGAGTTCTGATGAGTCCTATAAAAGATTGTCCCGCTGCTTAGTCTTTAGACTGTTTTATGTTCTAAATACATAAAATAAGTATTCTAGAAGAGCCAAAGACTTTACTTGACAAGATTACAAAGCATACGTTGAGCCACAAGAGCTCAAATTTGGGAAAATACTTTGAAATCCACCACTTCAATATGATGAAGTGCAAAATTGATCAATGTGCGAAATTTTTTAAAGAGAAGCTGGCCCTCATTTCCATTTCTGGTGATTAACTTCTAACTGTAAAATTAATGAAAATATTCAGAGGATAATTTACCAGTCCAAATTGATTTATTGCCCACTGAATGTTGACACCACTGCAATAGCAAACTCACCTGTGCGTTCTCACCATAGCCACCGTCACTGCTACGTGACAGGAACAGTGACCCATCACTGTCATTAGCAGGCAGATGGAAGGTGCTGAAGTCTGCAGCACTGCGGGCTCCCTTCTCACCCAACAATTTAGCTTTCTGCAAGAGCACCGAGGCCTCCTCGTCTGCACTGAGCGAGACAATGTCGTCAAAGCAGTCCGGGCGGACTGGTGCACCCTTGCACACCTGAGTGGAGCAAAGGAGAATTCGGGAGACATTCAGAAGATTACAAGCAGATTGTTGGACTGTTGGGAGCTGGTGCCAAACAAGCAAGAGGCTTGCGAGACACAGTAGTGGAGGGCTCCAGATCGATTTTGACCACTTAGGGTTCTTTGCAACCAATGCTCGGCACAGAAGCATTTTTTGCATTCCACCCCAATTAGAATCTGGCTGGGTATGAAACCCAGAACCCTGTGCTCAGCAGCACAAAATGTGATAGCCACTGCAGTAGGTGGGAACACTGGCTCTATCTTATGCACAAGGGGTCCACCAGCCTTAACAGAAAACTTGCAGACCCTTGTAGAAATGCGAAGGTTGTGGGTTCGGTTCCCACCTGCGGCAAGTTGTTTTTTTCATCCACTTTAATTTCCATTAATTTATCGTTTCTTTATTTCATTTATTAAGCACAAGTAATTTCCCCTATGTTGTCCTTGGTGTCAGTGTTTGTTGGCTTCTTATGATATGACTAATAAAAATCGGGACCCTCGGTTAACCCCCTCTCTTCTCGTTTAGACCCTTGTAGAGTAACAGCTTAGAGAATTAGCAAGACAAGGAAATGTTGAGGACAGTAGCCTTAAACAATGTAATGTTGTGCCACTACAAAAAATTGCTACAATCTTGGCTAGAGGCCCTGAAAAAAAATTAGCTTTTCCATTTTCTTTGTGTTTAATGTGAAGACTAGGCTAAGCGTGCACCAATTTTATGCGTCAGTGATAATAAGCGAGTGTATAGCCTGGTGTCTACAAAACAAATGCAAAGACACCAGCTCTCTCCAAATCTGTCTCATGCGAGCTACAAACTGAATCGCAGATGCTGTGCGATAATTCAGTGGTTAGCATTCCAGCCACAAAAGTGCACATTGCCACGAGATCAATCCGCAACGGCAACAATTGGCGAATAAAGTCTTTCTTTGCCAAATGGTGCTGTGGCCTGCCATGAAGAGGCGAAGCTCCAACATGCAATAAGTGGCTGATAGATGTCCGAGCGCTCCAACTTAAGTCCCCATCACAGACTTCACCAGTAAAGCAAACATTAAAATAAGACTGGCTGCAATTGAAACCAGGGGTGGAATTGCTGGAAGAGCTGTCGAAATAATTTTTGGCACAAGAAAAGCTTGGATTTTATTGAATATTTTCATTTTGAAGCAGAACATCCCAAATCTGAAGCACCATAATGGATTAAGTCATGGTCATTTTTACACTACTAAATGCTTACAGGTAAAGCACATCGAGGGGGGTATTTCAGCAGAACCCAGCATCAAAGGGCACGAAGCGTGGCTACTGCAGATGAAGTTTCTCTCGTGCACTCCTTGGCATGAAGGCAACAAGGAGAAAAGGAGGCCAGTAGCTGCTTTAACTGGTAATTAACATGACATGAATGATAACCTTATGTGCAGGCTGCTCTGCTGACTGAAGTTTCTCTCGTGCACTCCTTGGCACGAAGGCAACAAGGAGAAAAAGAGGCCAGTAGCTGCTTTAACTGGTAATTCACATGACATGAATGATAACCTTATGTACAGGCTGCTCTGCTGACTGCGAGCTGAAGGCCAAGGTAGGGCAGAAATGATTAACAGTGGTTTAACAAGGGATGTCATGGGAGCAAATGTTTTGACCAGGGGACTTCAACAAGGTTTCGGCAAGTCCCCCTAGAGTAATTTTACAAGCGATCAAACATGCATGTCGGCTTGATATTTTTTTGTCTGGCGTATTTATCTGTTCTGCAGACAAATTCAAAGTGCATGGAACTGACAAGTTGATTCTTCCCAAGAAGCGTTCTTTGCAAGCAAAAAAAAAAAAACCCACCTGAAGGTGGGCTGTGGGCATCTGGCAAGCTACTCTGAAATAGGTGGGCGTTTTCTCGCTTCATGGTTGAATCCAACGCAGTTGTGTCGAAAACCTCTGTTATTCGTTTTGATATGGTTGAATGCAAATAACTTCCATGTGGTTTTTATGCTGTTCACAAAAGAAAAAACTATTTAAATATCCCGATCGTAACCCAAATGTGAAAACTTTTGTACCATTGATGTGCTTTCACACATTTTTTTCATACAGGAACTTGATGATGATGATGATGATGTGTGTTGTTTTGTGGCGCAAGGGCCAGGTTTGGCCAAAGAGCGCCATGACAGGTGGTAATGTTGACAATGTATTATGGAAGATGTGACTTGGCTGTAAAGTGGCCTAAAAATAGTCGCTGTAGAGTGCGTAAAATCTGCGTGCTATAAAATTATGGCGATGACTAATGACGAATACTATGAACACTAGAATGTATTGGGAAAAATGATGCAATGTACAAAATATGTGAGATGCTAAAATTTTCTAAGGGCACCACTGCCTCGTCAAAACCCTTGAACCCAAGGGACGAGAGGCATGTGCTATTCGAAACAACTATCACAGCGCTATCCTCTATAGAGAGGAGGCGCTACGAACGTATGGGCTAGTTACATGTAATACAACATCTTTCAGAAAACCTAGGACAGTGCTGGTGTCAAAGAGCGGTTCTGCACCGAGTAACATAACAGGATGAAGGGGGATGTGCTGCCGGTATGCTAGGGGAAAATGCTTCTTTCTTTCATATTCGGCTTCCCGACACTCCAGCAGGACGTGGAGGACGGTCAGCCTCTCCCCGCATCTACCGCAGGTTGGAGGCTCGTTTCCAGTGAGTAAAAAGTTGTGCGTGCCAAATGTGTGTCCTATTCTTAGGCGACAGAATAGGACATCTGTCCGGCGTGACTTTGTTACAGGAGGCCAGAAACCTAATTTTGGCTTTATTACATGCAACTTATTATTTGTTTCCAGGTCCCACAATCGTTGCCAGTAGTTTCGCAGTTTCCTTCTTAAGAAGGGTTTCAAGTCTGTGACAGGGACCGCAGCGGTAGAATTAACAGTGTGTGATGCAATTGATGTGGCCATCTGGTCCGCTAGAACATTACCCTGGATGCCCCTATGGCCAGGCACCCAGCATATAATCACATGCTGGTTTGATACATATGCTTTACATAAGACGGAATAGAGTTCAATTATTATAGGATTTTTGTGCTTACAGAACGACATCAAAGACTTCACAACACTAAGGGAGTCCGTATATACAACTGATTTTTCGAGTTTTGATTTCCTTATATGCTTCACGGTCGACAATATTGCGTAGGCCTCAGCCGTGAAGATACTAGTTTCCGGATGCAGTAAATCGGATTCCGAGAAGGATGGACCGACGGCTGCATATGACACCCCCTCGCGTGACTTCGATGCGTCTGTGTAGAACTCAGTGCAGGAGTATTTGTACTGGAGTTCGCGGAAATGCATTTGGATTTCAATCTCTGGAGCATGCTTGGTGACTTCCACGAAAGATATATCACATTGTATGAGCTGCCACTCCCAAGGAGGTAGCAGCTTGGTTGGATGCATTAGGGGAAGCTCGAGGAGTGGAACGTGCATTTCTTCACTAAGCTCCCTCACACGCAGCGAGAAAGGCTGTCTTACGGAGGGACGATTGCGAAAGAGTGTAGCATATGTCACGTCATTAACGGTATTAAAACAGGGATGTTCAGGATTTGAGTGTACTTTCAGTAAATATGTTTGGCTGATGTACGTTCTCTGGATATGAAGCGACCACTCATTCGATTCTGCATATAAACTTTGTACGGGACTCGTTCTGAAAGCTCCTGTGGCTAAACGGATACCTAGATGGTGGACCGGATCTAGCATCTTTAGCGCGCTCGGGGCTGCAGAATGGTAGATCACGGCACCATAATCTAATCGTGAACGGATCAGGCTCTTATAGAGATTAATTAAGCACTTCCTGTCACTACCCCACGATGTATGGGATAGAAGTTTCATTAGGTTCATTGTTTTCAGACATTTTTCTTTAATATGTTTAATGTGGGGGACGAAAGTGAGTCTGTAGTCTAGTATAACACCTAGAAACTTGTGCTCTTTGTTTACGGGTATTTGTTGTCCACAAAGTTCTAAGCAAGGATCTGGGATCATTCCTCTCTTTCTTGTAAAAAGAACGCAAGAGCTTTTGTTAGGATTGATCTTAAATCCATTATTGTCTGCCCACATTGAGACTTTGTTCAGGCCATGCTGTACCTGCCTCTCGCAGACTGCGAGGTTACAAGATTTGAAAGCTATTTGTATATCGTCCACGTAGACAGAATAAAAGATTGCCGGTGGTAATGAAGCGCGAAGCGTGTTCATCTTCACGATGAAAAGTGTGCAGCTGAGCACGCCTCCTTGGGGTACACCCGTTTCTTGTATAAAAGGTCGTGATAGTACATTGCCGACTTTTACCTGGAAGGTACGACTGGACAGATAGCTTTCTATTAGGTTAAGCATATTTCCATGGATACCCATTTCTAACAAGTCTCTTAGGGTTCCGTAACGCCACGTCGTATCGTACGCCTTCTCCATATCAAGGAATATGGATAAGAAGAATTGTTTGTGTACAAATGCGTCCCGGATATTTGCTTCTACACGTATAAGATGGTCAGTTGTGGAGCGTCCTTCTCGGAAGCCGCACTGATAAGGATCAAGAATTTTGCTCTGTTCAAGGAAAAAGATGAGTCGCCGATTTATCATTTTTTCGAACACCTTACAAATGCAACTTGTGAGGGCTATCGGGCGGTAACTTGCCACTGAGGAAGGGTCCTTGCCTTGTTTCAAAACAGGGATCACAATGGCTTCCTTCCATGCAGCTGGAAGGTACCCTGCATCCCAAATGGTGTTGAAAAGTGTGAGTAGTGTAACCTGCGTGTCATTGTGTAAGTGTTTGAGCATTTCATACATGATTCTATCAGATCCTGGTGCGGAGCTGTTGCATGCGCTCAAGGCAGCTCTCAATTCGGCAATACAAAAAGGACGGTTGTAAGGCTCATTTTCTCGACCTTTTCTTGTTAATGGCTTACGTTCTTCTGTTAGTTTGTATTTGAGGAAGGATTGTGTATAATTTGTTTGACTTGAAACGCTCTCAAAATATTCCCCAAGTGAGTCTGTCTGGTCTTGCAGTGTATCGCCCTGTGTGTTTACCAGGGGGAGTGAATGTGTTTCCCGCCCTCTAATCCTATTAACTCTGTTCCAGGCTTTGGCCTCATCCCTAAACGAGTTGATACTCGATAAGAACTTGTGCCAGCTTTCTCTTCTGGCCTGTCGGCGGGTTCGCCTGCCTTGGGATTTAGTTTTCTTAAAGTTCATAAGATTCTCTGCAGTGGGAGAAGCGCGTAGCAACCCCCACGCCTTGTTCCGATTCTTACGGGCGATCCTACATTCGCTGTTCCACCACGGTACACGTCGTTTGCATGCCAGACCACTCGCTTCGGATATGCATTTTGATGCGGCATCTATTATGAAGGCTGTAAAGAACTCGACTGCAGCATCAATTCCTAACGAAGACAGCTCAGCCCATGATATACTAGTAAGAGATTGAAATTTCTCCCAATCGGCTGTCTCAATCTTCCACCTAGGAGCGTGCGGTGGATATTCATTTTCTTTTGGAGATCTTAGCAGTATAGGGAAGTGGTCGCTTCCGTAAGGGTTGTCGTTAACTTCCCATTCGAGCTCAGGCAGTAGAGACGGCGAGACTATGCTAAGATCTATGGAAGAATAGGTTCTGTTTGTAAGAGAGTAATATGTGTGTTCTTTTTTATTCAACAGACAAGCACCAGAAGAAAAAAGGAACTGTTCGACAAGACGTCCTCGTGCATCTATACGAGAGTCGCCCCACAGGTAGTTATGTGCATTGAAATCGCCAAGAACAGCATAGGGTTCTGGCAATTCATCAATAAGGGACTGAAATTCATGTTTGCTTAGTTTATAATGTGGGGGTATATAAAGTGAGCAAATAGTGATAAGCTTGTTTAGCAGAATAACTCGAACCGCCACTGCCTCAAGGGCCGTTCGTAGCTGCAAACGTTGACAGGCTATGCTTTTTTGAATTACAATGGCGACACCGCCCGATGATGCGATAGCATCGTCGCGATCTTTGCGATAAGTGACGTGCTGTCGAAGAAAATTTGTGTGTTTTGGTTTTAAGTGTGTTTCCTGTAAACACAGCACTTTTGGATTGTGTTTGTGGATGAGTTCTTGTACATCGTCAAGGTTTCTAAGGAGACCTCTGACGTTCCATTGTATGATTTGCGTATCCATATTTAGTGTAAATTAGTGCTGTGTGTACGGAAACGGAAGTGATGCATTAGATTACAGAGCTCTTTCGAGGCCCTGTAACCGGGGTTTTGCCTTTTTTGAAGCGTTCGAGGGAACCTCGCCGCTCCTTAGGCGCTTGGCGCGCCGTGGGGGTAGGTGTGTCCATTGCCTCTTGTGAGGCGCCGGACACTCGCTCTTGCGAGCGAGAAGTTTTTCGGGAGAGTCTCACCTCGGAAGGCAAAACCCCTGCGCCCACCTGCCCGGAGGTCGATGGGGCTCACTGTGGAATTTGGCTGCGCCGGCTGTTGCCAGCGCTGGGAGGAGCCGGGGAGGTCGAGGCAGCCTCGGCTGCGCCTACCTTCGGGGCCACTATCGGTACTGCGGCATCGCTGCGTGTAGCGCAGGTTGCCGCCGATAACTCTTGTGGGGCCGGCAACCCAAGGGTAGCCTGGCCGGTTTGCTGGTTGGATGGAGTAGGCTTACCTACTTCCACCCTAGGGGCAGAAGCCAAAGGTGCCTGCTCGCTACACGCGGGCATGGCACTTGGCATTGGCCGCTGCGACGCCGCCCCCCGACGCGCCGCATCAGCATAAGGTGTGTTGTGGAAAGGAGAGCACCTTTTACGGGCTTCTTTAAACGAAATATTTTCCTTGACTTTAAGGGTGATTATATCTTTTTCTTTCTTCCAGTTTGGACAGGAGCGTGAGTAAGCGGGATGGTCACCACTGCAGTTCACACAGTGAGGTGTGCCACTGCAGTTGTCGGAGGGGTGGCCCTGCACTCCACATTTTGCACAAGTTATTTGACCACGGCAGCTCTGCGAGCCATGGCCGAACCTCTGACATTTGAAACACCTTCTAGGGTTGGGGATATATGGTCGAACATTTAATCTGATGTATCCTGTTTCGATAGTTTCTGGCAGTGTGCTGGATGCAAATGTTAGGATAAGATGCTTTGTGGGGATTTCCTTGTTGTCTCGTCTAATTATAATACGTTTTACTTCAGTGACATTTTGTTCTTTCCATCCTTCCAAGAGTTCAGCTTCTGTCAAGTCTAGGAGGTCTGCCTCTGACACGACTCCCCGTGAGCTGTTCATTGTTCGGTGTTGTGTAATAGATATTGGTATGTTACCAAATGTCACAAGACTGCCAAGCTTTTCGTACTGTTGTTTCTGAGGGATCTCAAGGAGAAGGTCCCCGCTAGCCATTTTCGTTACCTTATAACCTGCCCCTAAGGCTTCGGTCAAAGATTTTGCTACTGTGAATGGAGAAATAAATCTAGCTTGTTTTTCAGGGCTCTCACTGTGTACTACGTGGTATTTTGGATAGGTCTCTTTCGTGCGGTTGAAACAAGTGCTTAAGTCTTCGGTGCGTCCCCTCTTCTGAGGGTGACGATCAAGTAGGCGGGGAAATGCGGGTGTTCCCATAGTAATTTGAAATGTTTTCAGCAGCAATGGCGGCCACCCACCATGGAGCCCAACTTGGGGACGCTGCAGGACTTAACGGGTAAGGCTACAGGCGCCAGCCGTACACTGCCACTATAACCTAATATATTATACCCAAGGGAGGGCACATACACAAGGTTAACCCTTGCCGCCGTGGAGACAGGAAGTAAATGGAAGAGAAAAGAAGACAGGAAAGATGAAAAAGGCGAGAGAGAAAGACGAAGATTGGAGAGGAGGACAGGAAAAGGCGACTGCCGATTTCCCCCGGGTGGGTCAGTCCGGGGGTGCCGTCTACGTGAAGCCGAGGCCAAAGGGGTGTGTTGCCGCCGCCGAGGGGCCGTAAAGGTCCAAACACCCGGCATTGGCTCAACCCCCAGGATCCCCTTTTCCCCGGACACGGCTAAGCCGCGCACGGCTACACGCGGGAGGGTCCAACCCTCGTGTGCTCGGGTCCGTGGTGTCGCAACACACCAAACGCCTGCTTGCGCAGACGCCCCTGCGGGGATACAGGAACTTGAAGAGTGTCAACTATAAAGTGTTGCCTTACAACATTTCTGCAAAAGATTGTGTCCCTACAAAAAATACAAGGTAAAAAAGGAAGCTAAATAAACAAGTTTTTCCCAAAAAGATCATTTCAGAGAAAAACCTCCAGTCCCAATTTAAAGATTCTTTTGGATGGAAGTCTGCTTATGTCTGGCAAAACATGGGTGAGATAATTTCCTCATTAGCTTTGTTCACAAAATATAATGGACCAAAGTGGCTCATGTTGAGCATGCTACCTTCAGTGCCTTTGCTGGTTGTCTATCAGTTTGAACTGTACATATATCTACAGTGCTGATTTCTTTGCTGCAAAAGAATGTCGCTCTGGTAACTCGTTTTCAATGAAAATGTATTCTCCAAATTTATTTGTGTTGTGTGCATGCTGCCACAGGGCATCAAAACCAGCACCTGCAACGTCTGCCAATTTGGCTTATTGCATTTTGTGAAAAAAAGCAAATGAGGAAATATTGTACCCATGTTGTGCATGGCATAAGCAGACTTCCATCAAATTTTTTTTTATTGCGACCAGAGCTTTCTTTTCTTTTATTTTTTGAAAATGAGTTTTTTGGAAAAACTTGTTTATTCAACTATTTTTCTTATCTTGTATATTTTGCAGGAACACTCTTTTGCAGGAATGTTGCAATGGAAATGGTCTATATTTGACACTGCGTTCAAGTTTCAGTGAGAAAAAAGCGTACTAAAATGAGCAGGAAAGCTTTCAACTGAGCTTTTAATATGCACTGAATTCGACCATGAAGTAGTAAAATATTGCAGTAAGCAGTAGCAGGATACTCACTACCACCTTCAAATTGTGTGTGTGTGTGTGTGTGTGTGTGTGTGTGTGTGTGTGTGTGTGTGTGTGTGTGTGTGTGTGTGTGTGTGTGCGTGCGTGCTTGCTAGGAATGCTTTGTGGGAATAAAATTATTGGTTCCATGCTGTTTGAATATGCCTACATAACACATAAATAAACCAGACAAAATAAGAATATAAAGTGGACATGCATGTCCGATCTCTTGTGGAATCCCCTGCTTGTCAGAACATTAGCTCCAGCAATATCCATTGTTTGAACACCGATCACTTCAAGCCTTCATATTTTTCCGATCCTCTGTATAGTGTGGGACAGTGCAAGGAAAGAGATAGAAAGCGAACAGTCCCTGACCTGAGGTCCAAGCAGCTTGAATAGTCTGTCAAGAGTGCGAGGCACCACTCCTGGGTCAGTGGGCGGACCCTGCATAGTGTACGTTTTGCCCCCAGCAGTGGGACCATATGCAAAGAGCAGCACATTGGCTCCATTCACAAAGGCATCCACTGGATTTCGTACAGCCTCCATAAACAGCTGCTCCTGGCTGCTGCCCTCTGGAAACACCTGAGCACATGAATGGGGAGAACATAAAGACGGAGCATGAGGAAACAAGGCCAGGAGTGGAGGCTTGTTTTTGAGGAATAACTGAATGAAAGCTTTAAAACGCTGCACATAATGTTTCCCAAATGAAAAAGCTGACAATGAAGAGGAAAGACAAGCAAGAAGAATGCTGCTCTCTGTGCCACGTCTAACTCATCAGTTTTCACATTGGTAAATCCCCACCAAACAATCCACACTGCTGGGTTAAAGGGTGCATGCTTGCACATTAAATGTACAAACAGACATGACAGCAAAGAATACAAGACAAGGTGAAACCTGTCTGCCTTGCTGTCATGTTTTCTTTTGGACTTAGACAACAAAGTGGTACCTCACCAATTCAGCTTGGCCAGAGAAAGCCTGGCCAAGCTGAACATTCAACTGCTCCTAGAGCAATCAAAAGAGTCGCACAGCTTGAATTCTGCCAGGTCTAAGTTACGTTCCCAGGTCAAGCACAAGAGTACTGTCGAGCGCTCGATATTGACCAGCCAAATGTATAATATGCTGCCAGAGAATTCAAAAGCTATCACTCAGGCTTACCAACAGGAAAGCCCAGTTAGCATAGTGGAGCTCATCGCAAAGCATTGCCCAGGTTACTCTCGAAAGATAAAAATAGCTTATGCTTGAAAATGCACAGTGGCAGCAACAGAAGCACTTCTAGCCCATTGAGCCCCCAACTCATGACAAACAAATGTCCTATGACATCGACAACACTCAATACAGAAAATTTTGTGCAAGGTGCTAACAGTGGGAGACAGCAAAATCCTTGTGCTGGTTCGAATCAACCGATAGGCAACACATTCTACTGATATCAGTAAAACCTCAATTATGGAATTTTTCCCAAAATTAGAATAAATGAACCAGACTGATTATTTTTAAGCAACTTCATGCCTACATTCTGCCATTTGCAAACTTATTGTTCACTCGGCAGACACTGGTTGTGAAACCCACCTTTGTAAAAGTAAAGCGTTTTTGATGCTGGTGTTCCAGAGTCGCAGTTGTGGATTCAACAGTTGTATCATCACATGGCTGGAATGCAGGATTTGTGAATGACCTGCCTCCAATTCTAGGTCGAATGCGTAGATAGACCTTCAACGCTGAGCCTGCAAATAAAAGCAGTGTTCCCATTGCATGCACCAACTCACAGTGGACAACTTAGTTCAACACTTCATTTGCCTTGAAAACAATGCCCTTTCCCAGCTTGATTATTTATTTATTTATTGAACATACCTTACATGCCCCTTGACAGGGCATTGAGTAAGGGGGGTAATAAAAAGTACAAAGTAACTTGTCGGTGTACAACGTATGGCTCAAATTTGCAATTTAACACAAAGGAGAGGAATAGACGATAATGTGGTATGACGGCAAATACAAGGTTAGGCGGGAAAAAGGATAACACGAAGAGAAAAAAAAATATTGGCTGGCATTATACATATGGCAAAACTGCACACAAGAACTATAAAGTATACCAATTACAATGACAACAGTAACAAGAAAAGAAACTACAACCAAAGGTAGACTGAGAAATATACGGAATCTAGGCGCATGAACAGTTGGCAGGGTTTAAAGGACGCACACTGGTAGGGCATGATAAAAACGCAGGAAATAATGACGTGCACAGTAAAAACATTTATCAATATAAGAAATGCAGTTGGGCACAAAGTGGGATTCTGGAAAAAAAAAAGAAAACACGTGCAGTGGTACAAAAAATGACGTAATCTTTGGTTTTAAAGCTGTCAAAATAAATAAATATATGGGTGGTATACAGAACATGGCACCGGACGTAAAACAAAATTGGAAAAACTAGTGGCAAGTTTTTATTGCGAAAAGAAAGAGTGCAGGAGTTGACAGAAATTATTGTAAATTATTATTTACGGCCCTGGATTAGAAGCAAGCATCTTGAATTTAGCTGCCCTTTCTGAACCAGCTAGTACTATGCACACTGCTGCACAATTTCATGACGAGCAAGTCCAGAGCAACTCCCACATGCCTCGTAACCCTGTTGCAAACTGAGGAGAAAAGTTCAGCCACAAAGGAGCTCCGTCAGCCTCTGTGGCCAATTAAGGCTTTTTTGGCAAAGTAGCATGTAACAAAGGGTAAGGTATTGCCTTTTATTTATTTAAATAATCGTGGCAGTTCTACAAATGTCAACGAAATAATGGCTGTGGGTGGCGTCTTTTCATCACAACATGCATCTTAAGAGAAAGCTGTTGAATTGAAAGCTAGTGAGTGCATTAGAAGCCTTTTCAAATCAAACCCAGGCATATAAATACTGGCATCTAACTTATACCTTGCCTAATTATGCAAACAAGAGTAATTGTTGAATCTAAAACGGGTAATATACAAGTCTGCATGCCACAAATCAAGTAGTGCTGCACCATGTATGCTACCAAGAGCTTGCATGTCACCTGCACTGGCCTCACATCAAGTTGAAGAGCACAATGCAAGGCACACTCGCTGCACTGTCAAAATGAGGGCAAAAGTGTTGCACTGTCTGAACTAGCGTAGAGAACACAGCCAAATCGAAGAGACTACGTGTGATACTGGGCTCAATACAAAATGGGCAACTGCACAACATAACGATTAAGGGAGCCCTGAAAAACTTCACCTAAGAAAAATTTGATGATTTGCAGACTAGGCTCGTGTGAACGTGAGCTAAATATGATTGCACTGCATGCAGCGGCACAGGGATATCACAATCTCATGTCAAAAACAGTGCAAAATTGCTTAATCTCTCGTTTGCAGTGTAGTGAACAGCTACATTACGATCAGTCAAGCAGGCGCAACAGGTATTGGCGGATTTTGCGACTGCGAGTAAATTCTCAGTAATACTGTAATAGTTCATATTGAGTTAAATGAAGAATACACGTTTGCGATCTCAAAGAGACTAGAAAAATATCTGCAGTTCTGGTCCATATACATCCGTTATATGTAGGTGCCTCCAAGCATGCCCTCCGTGCTGTGTTGCATGGATACCGTGGCCAAAATGATGCAACAAGCCCTCTCATCAGCGAGATGATCAGACAACTGCATACGCTGACTGGTCTCTAAGCGACATAGCTTCAGGAAACCAAGCACCCATCTCATCTCGCTAGACTGTCTCACACATCTGAACCTCAAGTAGCATCAAAAATAATGAAACGTAAGTGTTCAACTTTCGCTCGCGGCCTTGCCCCCCTGTGAGCTTCCAGTGCGCCAGTGGAGACAGAAAGAGAGAAAGCCATGCATCGGTGTGATAACTATCTTCACTTATACTTGAAGGATTCAAAAACATTTTTTCAGCAGGCGATTTGTGAGGTGATGTTCTTTAATAGTAAAGCCATTCTTCGAGCACCTACAAAAGCTTTTCAGGGCCCTTTTAAGGCCTGCAGAACGAAAAAGTCCAAAGTGCAGAGAAAACAAAAACAAAGAACTGAACACTCCCATTCAGTAAGCATAACGCTCTTAGACAAAAGCACTCTTAAAGGGACACTAAAGAGAAATAATTTGAGCTGTGTTAGTAAATTATCCTCCCACAATACCAAAACAGCCACTCTTAGAGGGACAAGATGCATGGCAAGCCTGAAAAGACAAGAATCAAATGGGTGACATCGCCACCTTGAAAATTCCCAGCCCTGCTAGCCGCAACATCTCCTCAGGCATAGTTAAAATTTTATCAGTAATGTGTTGCTTTGTTTTCTAAATGAGCCAATACTGAACTCAAGTTTCAAGAACTATTACTGAAGCACAATGGCCGAAAAGGCAAAAAAATAATTTGTAATCCATGATGTCACACTGATTTACCGGCACTGGCGTTTCGGCACGAAACTCGGAAATCAAAGTTTGACTATCATTTTTTCTTCTAATAATCAGCCTATTATCGTGAAATCAGCAAAACTAGAGCAAGAATACTTGATCAATCTAAACTGATTCAGTGTTTCTCTTTAGTATCCCTTCAATAGCTGATGCTGTAAGATGAACAGTATAAAGCAATCAACTATTCACTTTGGTGCAGTTGTGCAGAGTTGATAATCTAATAAGGCTGATTTTGTCCTCTTTTGACCAGGAATCTCATTAACCCTTTCAGTACTGCAGAAAGTGACATAAGTGCTACATTTCTGAGCAATATACAAAAATGTGGCTTCACGATGACTGCATTAAGGGTTAAAGGCAAGTATGAAGTAGAAATGCAACTGTGGCTTGCTATTTGCAAATGTTTTCCACTGCTAGTGCTGCTACATGAGAAAGTTCGAATTTTAGCCAGCAGAAAGGACCCACACGTAGAGCCTAATTAAAAGCTCACACCAGTTATGAAAAGGAAATTGACCGTGCTGGCAACGATTCTAAAAAGCAGTGGAAAATTATCAATGAATTTTTGAATAGAACATCGCCAAATCCCGCCATAACTGCTATTCAAGTTGGGGAACAAACCCTTAATAATCCTTCAGCCATTGCTAACGCCTTTGTCGATTCTTTTTGCCCCAACCAGCCATGTCTCTCAGTTCACATCGACAAGGCTTATCGTTTGCCACGCAGTTTTTTTCTTTGTCCAGTTTCTCCAGAAGAAGTGCGCATGACCATTCTGAGCGCAAAGAACACTGGAGCTGGTTTAGATAACTTCAACTCATCTCATGTAAAGCTTATAGCTCATCTTATCAGTGACAAACTCTCACACATAATAAATCTAATATTCAAAACTGGTGTCTTTCCTAGCTGCTTAAAAATCGCCAAAGTCATTCCTGTTTTCAAAAAGGGTAGCAAGAACTCGTTATTAAACTACCGCCCTATATTTATTTTATCATTTTTCAGCAAGATAATTGAAAAGTTATTCGTAGTACGTTTAACTAGCTATTTCACAAAGTTCAGTATTTTGTCCTCTTATCAATTTGGCTTTCGATCTGGTTATTCAACTGAATTAGCGCTCATTACTTTAACTGATCATCTTAAAACAGCCATTGACACAGGTAAATTGGCTGGTACCTTGTTTATTGATTTTTCTAAAGCATTCGATTCATTAAATCATGACATACTTTTTGCTAAACTAAACGCTGTTGGCGTGTGTGGTCCAGCACTTTCCCTAATTCGCAGTTATTTACATGATCGAAAACATATCGTCTCTATTTCTGATACACATTCGCGTGCCAAACTAACTAACATAGGGGTTCCACAAGGCTCAATACTAGGACCAATTTTATTCCTCGTGTACATCAATGACCTTCCAGAATACATTACACATTCCAGTTGTATTTTATACGCTGACGACACAACAATTTATTCTTCTAACACTTCCTTGGAATCTCTAATATCTCACCTTAATGCAGACGTGGTTAAAATCGTTAATTGGTGCCGAGATAATATGCTCAGTATCAATGCTACTAAATCGAAATTTAATTTTTTCATCCGCGCAAAAAAGTGTACAGGAGAAGCCATGCATTAACATTGGTCCGACTTCGCTTCAGGCTGTTGACCATGCAACATTTCTTGGAGTTGAACTGGACAATCATTTGAAATTTACAAATCACATATCATTATTAATGCGTAAAGCAGCATATGGTATCAGAATACTAATCAAAGTCCGCCCATATTTTCCTATACGTATATTAATTTCACTCTACTACGCATTTATTCACAGCCACATCTCTTACTGCATTTCTTCTTGGGGTAACACTTACGCAACTCACTTGGCACCACCGCAACACACACAAAACCAAGCTTTGAGAATAATAAGTTACAGCCATTTTTCATGTAGTGCTCTGCCATTACTCCGCACATATAATATTCTGTCCGTAGTGGATTTAAATAAATGTTGTCTTAGTGTCCTGACGTATAAATTTTGTCGAGGAGAACTACCAATTTTGTTGATATCAAAAGACCAAACCCCCCATTTCACTGGCACTCGATTTTCACACCATAATAACTACCTCCTACCGCAACCAAGCACTAACTACGGCAAACTTACTGCGAACTTTTTGGCAACATCAATATGGAATTCACTACCACCCTCCATTAAATCATCTCCTTCCATTCATTTATTTAAGAGGAAAATTCGTCGCCACTTCTTGGAAAAGTGATTGTGTTCTATAATTTTTACGTTCTGTATGTCGAATAATACTCCTTGGATCTGCTTTTCGTGTTTATACTTTGTTGTAATTACTATGACTCGACTTTGTTAATACTTACTGTTCCTAGGATTGCTACTGCTGTTGTTAACCGCATTAAGTAAACTTTTTCTATGTATTTTTTGTTGGAGGTCCCTCCTCAGTCTTTGACTATGGAACCTCCTAGAGTTACTTCTGTAAAACATTTCAAACGCTCAATAAACTGAAACTGAAATTGAAGTGCACTTGGAATGCTTGAAAGTATGCAAACGTTTTTTGCACTAATTAGCATTTAGTATGGCTACTGCAGTCAACACAGGGAATACGACATGCATATCTTTTCTAACCTTAAGGGCCCATAACTGAAGGAGAAAGTGTAGGCATACAAAATACAAAAAGAACAGAATAATGCCAGGTGCTTCATAACTGCTCTCCTAGTGCAAGATGGAATATCACACTTTTCTCCGAGTCTTTCGAGCTGCATCAATTTTGAATAGAAAGTAATGTTTTAGATACATCGACCATATCAGCCAAGGGTGCACAGTGTATCTTGGGTTGCATTTACATGTGTGCAACTATATGCTGCATGCATTTTGCTGCAACATGGCACGCACAGGGCAACTCAAGAAATGGCAGGGCTTTCCTGGGAAACTATAAGGCCTTGAAAGGGATTGCACTAAAACTAAACTTTTAACACGATAGATTAAGGGTTCCATGGAGGAAATCCAGTGTTGGCATTGTCCACGCAGGCCCTCCACGTGGTGAATGGGCGTTATTAAACTAATAGAATTGCTCTGAGTAAAATGCATCAGAAAATTTGTAAAGTCCGACTTGCACACAACCTCCAAACATGATAGCACGATATTGTTATCTTAATATAGGAGAAGATAATCTGAATATACGAGAAAACAGTTTTGTTATGCGGAAACTCAAACACAAACCCCCTTTTCCTTGCTTATGGGGGTATGAGCCATTGCTCTGCCCTGAATTGCTGCCAGGATCAGCTCGCCATTGTTTTCTATCGCCGTGTCACAGAATATCCAGTGTCAGTGTCAACAGGGCCTGGTAACACTATTGCCATCCACTCTTAAAGGCGAAGCTTAAGCACCCTCCAAGTTTTTCGCTGTTGTACTGGAGAAACATGCTACTAGTGGTGCTGAAATAACACGTCTAAACATGTGTCCTGTAAAACCACTAAGAGGTTTCAAGCTTGTGACAAGAACCAACAAAATGATAGGATGTGGATGAGATAAAATTAAATCAAAGTGGTGCTCCAATTTATCTCCAATTAACATCTCTTAACAACTTGAGTACATATACTGCTCCATCTGCTAGAAAGCACATATATGTGCTGCATGGCTGCCATGAACACTGTACATGACCACCCTGCCACAAGTTGTCAAATAGCAAGCATTAAATCTTCCACACACATTTATGACAAAAGGTCACACTGCTTAGTGCTGGACTATTGTACTGATATGCCAGCCTTACCATTGTGGAACAGTGCAGAACGAGCTCACAAAGTGTCATTTTTCACTTGACAATATTCAGCGCTGAATGTGCGGTCTTTTTTCCATATTATGTTATGCCACTAAGTACCTACCTACAGACTGATAGGAGCACCGTTTCCGCCCAAGCTGCCATTTACACCTGCCGTTATGCTCCGAATAAGGTACCAGTGCGAGGTGCACATTTATGAGGCTGAATCAAGCACCACATTAAACAGCCAAAATGAAATTTCAGGAGCAAAAGTGAAGACTCACTTGCAGCAAGGTTGGCATCAAGTTGTTTACACACTGTCTCAACTGGTGGCAGAAGTTCCGCGCTTGCCGACTGAGCAGACTCCGCCGAACCCGTGTAGGGTCTTCCCGGCCTTTCCATGGCTGTGCAAGTCCACACAAGCTGCAAGAAAACATCTCAATTATGTCAGCATTACGTTGTCACTGCGCTTGCCAGTACTGCAGTCCTTGTGTATGGGACGAAAAAGAAAGAAGCATATTTTGCAAGCAAGCGGCGTGTGCAAGCAATGTGTATTGGAGGGCTTATTTGAGGCGAAGACTTTTTCCCTGCACTGGGTGGCAGGCTTGCAGGTGCAAGGGTCCTGCCTAGCACACCACTGAACGCAGACTCGCTCTTGTGCAAAATTACAATTCTTTGCCTCATCCCCGAACTTTGCGGGTAAACGCTGTTTTGCACAGTGGGCTAGTCTAGGAGAATGCAGAAACCGAGGCGGAGCAGCCAAGTGTGGTTTAGAACGAAAGCGAATGCTGCAAACCATATTGACCGCAAAAAAGACGGGGACAGAGGAAGAAATCACATAAACAGCACAAGCGGTTTATGTGAAACCGCCTGTGCTGTTTATGTGTTTTTTTTTTTCCTCTGTCCCCGTCTTTTTTGCGGTCAATATGGTTTGCAGTAAATACCAACTAGGCCAAACTGAAGTTCTTCGAAAGCGAATGCTGGTTTGTAAACGCGAAGTGTACCGGCGCCGATAAGCAGCGAAGAATAGCTTGGAACACGAGCAATTGAACCTGACCGTGTCATTTACAGGTTATAGAAATACCCTGAGAAAAATTTCGCGCAGGACGAGTTCGGTTCGGCGAGTAGTGCGTGCGACATACTCTGCTTCCTGCCAGTCGTGTCTGCGATGTCGGTCCGCCCAAAGTTTACGTTGAGCGAGGCGTATCTCGGTGAAAACGCGTCCGACTTCGCCGCGAGCTAAAGATGTTCAGGAATGGTGGCTGAACTAGAAACAGCGTTTCTCGCAAACACCACAGAAAGCTTCGCTTAAACGGCCTCCCACAGCGCATGGGTTCTGCTTAATTTTTCAGTACAAAGAAAAGTGGAAGTTGGGAACCGACAAGCACCACAACGGTTGCGCCTAGGGTTCGAGACCACTTACATTTATTAGGGCGACGGCAGTTTCAGTATCACAGGCAACTTGTGAAAGGAACAACGACAGTCAGTGACAATAGCAATGTGTGCAATGTCGGTTAAACAGCTTAAATCTCGTGCTTACCGTTTACGAAATGCCACGTGACCTGCAGAGCCAAGTTTGATTGGTCCCATTGGTCCCATTTTTTTTTTCTCCATGATTGGCCCCAGAGCTGTGTAAGATAACTCTGGCAAATATTTAAAAAAAAAGCTACAGGAACTGCAAGTCAACAGTTATCTAAAAGCCTCTACATTAAAAGAAGTGGTGTCCAAATCCACCACCTAGCGACGAATCTCTCCGAGCAACAAAATTGTATCTCGAAGGCCATACTTTTTTTGACTGGGTTGACTGCATGCGGTGAAAGCGGTTGAGACTTCCTCGCTAAAGAAAGGAAAAGGATAGGGGGAGCATGGAGGAAAGAAATAAAATAGTAGAGGCTTTGACTATGCCTTGACGTAACGTTTTTGAAGCCGGAAATGCAGGTGCGTTGGTGTGCCATCTCCCTTAGCGCCTCCAATCAGCACGCCGGAGAAGTTAGGCGCGAGCTTTGAACTTGCAGTGCTACGAGCTGACAGAACCGGCCGGAACTGCGCGCTGCTTACGCGCGTCAGAACAAAGCCTACGCAATTTCCGTAAGAGTTTTAGTGTAGCAGACGCACTCCTGGGCACGTTGAAGATGACGAAGACCCGCGCCGTGATTACTTGAGTGCGTCTGTTGCTGATTGACAGTCGCTCTCACAGACCCAAAACATCTTTCAAGCTAGTACACAACGCTCCGAAGTGAGCTCTTCTCGCGAACAACATGTTCTTCGAGAAAGACACGGGCCCAAAAAACTACAAAGGTGTGTTCCAGGGAGAGTGGCCGACTTCGTGCCCTCAACGCACACCCACATTGCCACGGACACATCGGACAAGCTCCGCCGGTCTTGCACTGACGCTGTTGGCAACCGCCTGCTTTGCAGTGTTGCTGCCCTCCACTGTTCAAGCACAACATCTGCAGGCTTGGAGTGACGCCTGTCACCAGCAAAAGATGCCGAGAGCGAGCGGGGCTGTACTAATCCAGGTACAACCAAATTAGGAAGGCCCACAAACAGTGGCGTAGCTAGGTCGTCTGGCACCCGGGGCCCATAGGTCTTCTGTCACCCCCCTCTCCGGGTGTAGCCGGTGGAGAGGGGTGCCTTCAGAAGTATGACACCCCCCCCCCTCACTGGCCCCTTGCACCCGGGGCCCACGGCCCCCCGGCCCCCCCTGTTGCTACGCCACTGCCCACAAAGCTTCAACAAAACACTCCCTCACCAGATCAGGAATTGGCCACCCTGGTGCAGTATTCGGCCACCCCCTCCCACATCATCATCATCATCACCAGCCTGGTTACGCCCACTGCAGGGCAAAGGCCTCTCCCATACTTCTCCAACAACCCCGGTCATGTACTAATTGTGGCCATGCCGTCCCTGCAAACTTCTTAATCTCATCCGCCCACCTAACTTTCTGCCGCCCCCTGCTACGCTTCCCTTCCCTTGGGATCCAGTCCGTAACCCTTAATGACCATCGGTTATCCTCCCTCCTCATTACATGTCCTGCCCATGCCCATTTCTTTTTCTTGATTTCATCTAAGATGTCATTAACTCGCGTTTGTTCCCTCACCCAATCTGCTCTTTTCTTATCCCACATGGCTCACTCAATTACCCAATAGCCCGCAGTCCCCAGCAGCTGCGGAGCACCTGACCAAGGCGGCGGTCAGACGTGTAACGCAGCAGAGGGTGCTAAGAATCTCTGGGTCCGGACAAGCCGCCACTGGAAACTGACCCTTAATTGCAACTTTTAACACCCGAACTCTCCTGAGTGAGGCCAGCTTAGCAGGACTCTTTGAGGAATTATCAGACATTGTTTGGTATATCATCGGCCTTAGCGAGATTAGAACTGGTGAGGCTTATACATTGCTGAATAACGGACATGCCCTCTGCTATAGAGGTCGCCTAGATAAGAAGCAATACGGGGTAGGATTCCTAATCCATAAGAACAAAGCGGGCAACATTGACGAATTCTACAGCATTAATGAGAGGGTAGCTGTAGTCGTAATCAAACTTAATAAAAGGTATAGATTAAAGGTAGTACGAGCCTGCGCTTAAACATGCAAACACGATGATGAGGAAGTAGATCAGTTTTATAAAGATGTTGAATTAACGATTAGAAAAGTGCAAACTCAGTATACTGTAGTAATGGGCGACTTCAATGCAAAAATGGGGGAAAAGCAGGCTGGTGAACAAGCACTTGGCAACCATGGCGTCGATTCTAAGAACGCTAGAGCAGAGATGCTGGTAGAATTCGCAGAAAGGAATAAGCTTCGAATAATGAACACCTTTTTCAGGAAGTGTAGCAACAGAAAGTGGACCTGGAAAAGCCTTAATGGTGAAACAAGAAATGAAATTGACTTCGTACTTTCTGCCTGTTCCAGCAGAGTGCAGGATGTAGAAGTGATAGGTAGGGTAAAGTGCAGTGATCATAGGTTAGTGAGGGCTAGAATTCACCTAAATTTGAAGAGAGAAAGAGCAAAATTTGTCAAGAAGAAACAGGTCAACCTAGAGGCAGTAAGGGTAAAAGCAGACAAAGTCAGGCTGGTACTTGCAAACAAATATGCAGCCTTAGAACAGAGAGATGATGAAGACATAGAGCTAATGAATGAAACAGTAACTAGGTAGGCTTCAGAAGCAGTAATTGAAATAGGAGGCAAGGCACCAAGGCAACCAGTAGGCAAGCTCACCCAAGTAACAAAGGACCTAATAAAGAAACGACAAAAATGATAGTGTCCAACTCAAGAGATAGGATAGAATTCGCAGAACTGTCAAAACTGATCGATAAGGCGAGAATAAGGGATATTCGAAACTATAACGTGAGAAAGACTGAAGGAGCCGTAAAAAATGGAGCAGCCTGAAATCAGTGAGAAAGAAAGTTGGCATAGGACAAACCAAGGTGTATGCACTGAAAGCTAAGCAGGGTAATACCATAAGCAATCTCGAAGATATAGTAAAATCAGCGGAAGAATTCTATACTGACCTGTACAGTACCCAGAGGAATCAGGATACCTCAATTAGAAACAGTAATGAACAGGAGACAGGAACTCCTCCAATAACTAGCGATGAGGTCAGAAGGGCGTTGCAAGACATGAAACGAGGAAGAGCGGCAGGAGAAGATGGAATAACAGTCGATTTAATCAAAGATGGAGGAGACATAATGCTTGAAAAACTGGCGGCTCCTTATACGAAGTGTCTATCGAGTGCAAAGGTCCAAGAAAACTGGAAGAATGCAAACATTATACTAATCCACAAAAAGGGAGACGTTAAAGAATTGAAAAATTATAGGCCCATTAGCTTACTACCAGCATTATATAAAATATTTACCAAAATATTCTCCAATAGAATAAGTGCAACACTAAACTTTAGTCAACCAAGGGAACAGGCGGGCTTCAGGAAGGGATACTGTACAATGGATCCCATCAATCTCATTAATCAGGTTACCGAGAAATCCGCAGAGTATAAGAAGCATTTCTATATGGCTTTCATAGATTACGAAAAGGCATTTGATTCAGTAGATATACCAACAGTCATAGCGGCATTACGTAATCAAGGAGTACAGAACGCTTACGTAAATACCTTGGAAAATATCTACAGAGTTTCTACAGCTACCTTAGTTCTACACAAGAAAAGCAGGAAGATACCTATAAATAAAGGGGTCAGACAGGGAGACACAGTCTGTCCAATGGTACTCGTTGCGTGCTTAGAAGAAGTATTCAAGCCATTAAACTGGGAAGGCTTAGGAGTAAAGATCGACGGCGAATATCTCAGCAACTTTCGGTTTGCCGATGACATTGTTCTATTCAGCAACAATGCAGACGAGTTACAACAAATGATTGAGGACCTTAACAGAGAGAGTGTAAGAGTGGGGTTGAAGATTGAAACAAGACGGGAATTCTGTAACGTTTACAACTTCACTGGGAACTAACTAATTACGATAAGTAAACGTAACTCGGCGTAATCATAGAGTAGTTTTAGCGGCCATTATCAGTCTAATTATTTCTGAGATATCTACACTAGGTTGAGAGCTATAGAGCATTCGGGAGAAACTGGAGACGAACATTTTTTCGTGTCGACGCGACACGCGTAGACGGATGGTCATCGACCACCGCCGGAGGGCAGCTCTATACAGCATGGCTGTAAAAAAACATCACCGACAATTGCTATACTCCTTAACGCTAAATGTGAGCGCAGCTCTATAAGTGTTTTCGTTTCGCGATATACAGGCTGGCGCCGACAATCTATCTCGTGCGGCACGTTGCTGTTCACTTTACTGTTTTTAATTTATATAAATGACATCGTTAAAACCATAACTCCTGGTGTGCAAATTAGACTATTTGGCGATGATTGTATTTTGTACAGTGACATAACCTGTAAGAATTATCAGACTGTCCTCGAAAAGAATTTAAATAACACATTAAAGTGGTGTAATGAATGGGGTATGTTTATTAACGCTGATAAATCCGTATTTCTTCGTGTTACTCGTAAAAAAGCCCACTAACTTTTTCTTATACGCTAGGTTCTTCAGCTCTGCGTGAAACTCACAATTACAATTACTTAGGTGTTACTTTGACTTCCACATTGTCATGGAACATGCACATTAATGATATTTGTTCTTCTGCTTTCCGCAAACTCTGTTTCCTAAGACACAAACTGAAAAATGCCCCTCCTAATGTGAAATTACTGTGTTATTTTACATTTATTAGACGAAAGTTAGAGTATGCATGTATATCATGGGATCCTTACACTAAATCAAATATCATGCGTCTTGAACGAATACAAAGAAAGGCAGTCAGGTTTATATTTAATAAATTCGCAAGACTGGACTCTCCCTCTAAAATTGACAGAAAACTCCATACCTACTCCTGAATCGCGCCGAAAGCTGTTGTTGTTGTTGTTGTTGTTGTCCTTAGTGGCCGTGGCACATACCCACAGTGGGGGATTGGCCAAGAATCGGGCGGTTTAATTAGGTGCCTAAAAATGATAATGATAACAAGGGAGTTAACAATTTGGGCGTGTGAGTTTAAAAGTAAACGTTTTGTGTTTGGAGAAAAAAGGAAATAATCAGATCAAAACCGGGTATAAGATAATAATAATAATAACAATAATAATCAATAAAAGATAAGAAATAAAAAAAGCTATGGTTGGGAGGGAGAACGATCAATCTAACATGGAAATCGATTGGTTTCAATGAGGTAATTTTGGATCGCCAAGCAAACATTTCTGTTGCTGAACCCAACAATGGAGGCTCCAAAAGACAGGATCACAGGCACTGATAAAGTTAAACCAATAGAGCGAAGCGGGATTTCGAGTAGTCGTTTTCTTATAATAGAAAAACGTCTGCAAGACAACAAGAAATGGTCGATTGTCTCCGCTTCGCCACAGAATGAGCATAATGGGGAGGGGACCAGACCAGACCTGTGGAGGTAGAAGTTCAATGCAGGTATACGGCAGCGCAGCTTCGTGATAGACACTTCAATTTTCCGTGTTCGGCAAAAATCTCTGTTCCAAGGGTGCAGGAGATGTCCGTAATCCGCCGAGTTAGTAATTGCGGAGCCTGACACTGACTGTATAATGATACTCCTGCGAAATCTAGCTGCAGTAACATAAGCAGTCAAAGGGCAGCAAGGAAGAATCGGGCCACTTATCGATGCCTTGGCTAGAGAGTCTGCAATTTCATTAATGATTAGTCCTTTATGGCCAGGCACCCAAATCAAACGCACGCTTCTCAAGTAAGCAGGTACCAATGATTGAAATGTCCTCATCACGCGAGAATCACTAGAAGCAGTAAGGGATGAGCACAGTGATAAAGAATCAGTGACTATCACGGCTGACGTAATTGATGGTCCTAATTTGCGTAATGCCAGCACCACGGCCATGAATTCGGCAAAAAAAAATCGGTATGAAATCTGGCAGCCGAAGAGAGAATGCCCAATCGAGAATCGGGGAAAAAATTCCTACACCTGACTTTTCTTCACATTGTGAAGCATCTGTAGCAATTACAACGTTTGTTTGAAGGTTTTTCAGATGATCTTGCAATATACCGTCTAGAATATGGTGTGGAAGTAATTTTGCGTTATTAGGAAAGATGTCATCAAATTGAATATCCGTGGCAACAGCTCTGTCGGTAATAGGAAGAACATCGCATATGCGCACGCCCAAAGAGTCAAGTAATTTTTGGACAAATATAATTTGCGGATTATGTAGTCGCGGCCAGATGACACCGAAAAACAACGCAGGTTGTGAAATAAAGATTATTTGGGGATGACGCAGTGGTGATTCGTAAATCCTTAAGAACGTCTGCACCGTCAAAAGCCGGAACCTGCACGGAAGTGGCGGAACATGGGATTCTAGATAAAGAATAGAATTTGCAACAAATTTAGGAAGACCTAAACACAGACGTAATGCTTCTCTTTCTAAGAGGATTAGAGGACGGGACATGTAGGCTGGAGCTCCAGAGAAGAGCACGCAACCAAATTCTAGTACAGGACGAACGTACATACGATATATCATTAGGAGTGTATCTCTTCTCAATCCTATTCGACGACTGCTCAGCCTACGCAATATGCCAATTGCACGGGTACCTTTCCCAGTCAAATGATCTATGTGTGAGCGCCAGTTGAGAGAGGCATTATAAATAATTCCGAGGTATTTAACAGATTCCACCTGTGGTATGTCTTGAAGGTGGTAAGACAATGAAATGTGCACTATGTCACGTATCGGAAATACGAGAACAGCACATTTGCTGGCATTGAGGGTGAAGTGACTAGTATCTAACCACCTCTCCAGATCATAAAGGTAAGTTTGCAGCCGTTGGTATAGCGTGTGGATGTCGTTTGCAGATGCAAAAAACGCAATATCGTCTGCATAAACATAAGTAGTTATTTCTTGATGACGAGGTAATGTGCTCATGAGAATATTAAAAAGTACCGGGGAAAGAACTGAGCCTTGCGGTACGCCTCTCGTTTGTTTGTGTCTAGAAGAAGAAATGCCGCTTGCGTAGCAATAGAATTCTCTTTCACCTAAGAATGACCGAATCCACGCTACTATATACCCAGGAACACCACAGGAAGTTAACCGATTGATCAATATTGTGTGCTCCACAGTGTCGTATGCTTTAGCGATATCGAGCGTCACTAAGGCAGCGTATTGCCTATGACGTCGAGCGAGTTGTATTCGGCTTTCTAAGTCGACGTGGGCATGCCAGATGGAGCAGCCGGCCCTGAAACCAATCTGACAGGGACTAAGAAGGGAATTATCATTAACAAATTTCATGATGCGACGGTGAAGGAGCCTCTCAATGAATTTTACTACGTTTGATGTAAGCGCAATGGGCCTAATGTTCTCTAATACATACCTTCCTTCTTGTTTCTTAAGCATCAATATTACCTTGGCAAGCTTCCAGTGCAACGGAATCCATGCATATTTAATTGAATAATTCACCAGGTCTAAAAGAACGCTAGGCGATTCCTGTAACAATATTTTTAACATTGCATTTGTGACGCCATCAGGGCCAGGGGTTGAATTCGGTAAACATAGTGAAGTCTCATTTAGTTCAGCTAAGGAAATTGGAGTAAAGTCATCCCAAGGACCTAATGTAGAATGAATAGCCGGAAGCCTGGCCGTAAATCGATTTTCTAAGCCTTCGGCAATCCCTTCTAGGGAGGCGCTCAGTTCCTGCGGGGTCAAAACAATTGAATCTAATGTTAAGGGTGTTGGTAGCACCTTTCTAGCTCGAAGGAATGAAAATAAAGCACGCTTATTTTTCGAATTAGATAGATAATCGTAATGTCTAATATCGTATTCCTCTTTGGCTCGATTAACAGTACGCTTAAATACACCAGAATAAAACTGATAATTTTTCCAATTGGTCGGGCACTGATTATGCAGAAGCGTTTTCCAAGCGGCCTTTCTTTTTCTATAGTCCCGCGTACACTCATTATTCCACCAACGACAAGCGGTGCCTTTAGCCGAAGGGATGACAAATTCAGCTTGCTTCCGGGAATCCTCTAGAATTGAGCAAATGGTTGAAGCGATTTCCTTATCATTGGCATTGGCAAGTTTCGAAACGGCAGAACGCAAGAAAGTCTTAAATTTCGTATGGTCCATAAATGTGCATGCCTTGTAATCTAAAGATGTTATTTGACAATTGATTTCAAATGACACAGGAAGATGATCGCTGTTGGTTGCTGATTCAACCGCTACCCACGACAATACCTTGATGCCAGCGCTACAAAATGTCAAATCTAACACTGAACGGAAGGGTCCTCTAACAAGCGTTACTTGTCCTGTGTTCTGACATGAAAGGTGACTATCAATAGACCACTCCCAAAGTCGCTTACCACACAAATCTGTTTTTTGTCCCCACGACACGTGATGTGAATTAAAATCCCCTACAAACAAAATTTCTTTTCTACATGCAGCCACAGCCCTATCAAGTTTACGCGTACATTGCACACCGATGGGGAAATAAGCATTTACAATTGAAAATGGATGGTATCCTGGGAGACATAAATCTATGGCCAAAATTTCACAGTCGCAGTCCATGATTTGAAAAGAAATTTTTGCCTTGTGACAAATTTTACTGGAAACAAGTATCATTAATACTCCACCTCGCGAGTCTCTATCTAATCGGAAGGACCGAAAACCTTTTAAATGAAAATTTTTCTCTGGTGAAAGCCACGTTTCTTGAAGAAGTAAGATATCTGGATTGAATTGAATAGATAGGCAAGATAAATCTGTTGAAGCTGAAAATATAGAACGACAGTTCCACTGCAGCACTTTCAACTGTCCAATGGTGTTGAACGCACAGCAGCGGCAACTGCCGCCTTTAGAATACTTTCTGTAAGCACAGGAGTTGGTTGACTCTTTTTCGATTTTGGTTTCATAGTTTTTGAAATTGGGGACCCCATACGTTTGGGAGCTCGAGTGTCAAGTTCCATGTCTGTGACAATAACAGTGTCTGAATAAGAGGGCTCATCCTCGCGTGTTTGGACTAGCGCAGTAGTGTCTGTGGAATATTCTTCAACTGTGGAAGGCGTCTCTACCGCGTTGCTAGGCGTTCGAGGTGTGGCGTTAGATACTGGGCACTGCATTGGTGTCCTAGTTGGCTGCATTATTTGCATCATGTGACTGGAAATGATTTGCGCTAAGCAGTCAGAGAGACTGGATATCAATTTATCCATCGCTTTAGCCATTGCTTTTTCCACAGCAGAGTCAATTGCTTCTGAGAGGTTAAGATCCATGCTCGAAGTGTTGCGCGCTGTAACACCAGAGTATCCGAAGGCCCTGTCTTTGATAACTGAAATTGCATCTCTTCGGGAGCAACGACGGCGGTCGATTATTTCAAGAATTTGTATTTCTTGAGCGCGAGCTGAGCAGTTCGAATAGTCTGCTGGGTGTTCTCCCCCACAGAGGCAGCACTTTTGAGATTGAGTAGAGCATTCACTTGAAGAATGGCTATCCCCACAGGTGCGGCAACGCAAGCTAGACTTACATCCTCCTGCACTGTGCCCGAATCTCCATCTCCAACAATTCTTACACTGGATTGGACGTGACGCAAGCGGCTCTACACGGAACACAAGAGGCCACACCTTTATTTCAGATGGACATGATGTGCCCACAAACGTTGCAATAACAGATTCTGTCGGAACCCTCTCGTTATTGGCCAGTCGATTGCAACGGTAGATGGCAATGACGCCTGCTGCGGATAGCTTGTCCAGGGTTTCATAGGACTTAATCGGGAGTCTACGCCCCGCACAAGACCCTTGGTGCACGCAAGGTGAGGCGGAATAAAAGCACTCACCGGGGTGGAAGCGAATGAAGTGCATTTCAAGAGGTCTTCTACACAGGTCTGGTCGGGTGAACGACACACTATACCTCCCCGTCCGAACGCTCGTACATCAGTGATGGTCTGGAAGTGGTTAGACGTGGCCTTGAGTGCCTTCTGTACAGCCTGAGGATTCGTGATCCTGATGGAGCCTCCATTGGTAGGCACAAGCGCCACAGGAATGGTGCTGACGCCGCTGCGAAAAAATAATTCTATGGGCAATTCATTAGGTGGCAGGGATGCTGACCAGGCGGATCGCGCCTGGCCAGGAGAACTGGTCGACATCAGCTCAAGACGGCTGACGCAAGGAATGCCAATCAACCAGGAACTAAAATACGCTTATTGAGACACCTTAAAGCACTCGATACTCAGCCAAAACACCACTGCAGGTCAACGAAACGGTCGCTCTGTCGAGGCAAGCAGGAACCAGGGACAACCAGGGACGTCCGAAGGTAGACGTGGAACGTCACGGTGCAGCCACAGCCATGCAGAGACGGCTGGCCGATGTCGGTCGCCGTGTTTGACGTTCGGCTTCTGGCGTCCTCGCTGGACACGTACAAGATGGCGTGTTACTTCTTCTTCTTCTTCTCTCGCAGCGCCGAAAGCTGCTCAGACTTGGATTCCTTTCTCTTCTTCTCAACAACAGGCTTGAAATTAAACCTTTGACTTATATAACGCCTGCAATAACACGGCAAACAAGACAGCATCATCCGGATTCACTAACACCCTATTATGCTCGAACTGACACGTTTAAATTTTCTTTTTTTTTCCCAGAACAGTATCAGACTGGAACGACAGTTTACAGACAGTGTGACAAAAATTTGTAAAAATTTGTATTTGTTCGTTCTTAATTTGTTCTCTTTTGTTTGTATACGTTCTATTGCCCCTCTGCTTGGACCGAAAGGTCTGCAGTATGTACTAAATAAATAAATAAAATAAACCGAGTCACGACTCACCTGACATAAACACTCACTATCATTAAACGAACACCCATTTCATACGGAAAGCCATAAGCACTCGTTTTTCCCTTTAATGACGCGTGAATGGAATAAGCTGGGCCCTAGTATTACAAACAGCCCATCGTTAACTACTTTTTTTGAGATTAGCCGAAAATGAATTGAGTGCTTCACAATTATGACGTACCTGTGTCACCATTTATTTTTGTGCCATTTTATTTGATTATATTGTGCACATAATCACTATTTCTTTAACGACACCTTAAACGTATCTTATGGATTACTACCTCTTGTGTATAACTCGGTGTTATAACTTGTATTACTTGCCCTTACTGAGTACTATTGTTTATTTATGCAAATTGTTTACTTCTTTTCCTGTTGTAATTATTGCTTACCACCATTGGTATTTGACAGACTACCACATTACCCCTTGTTACTCTTAAATTTAATGCTATGTGTTATTGTGTAATTTATGCCTACCATTTTGTTCACCTTTGTAAATTTTCTACCTTTTTGATTACCTCTTGTTTTTTTTTCGTAACATTATCACAGTGTATTACGTCACTTTTCTGCCTACTACATTGTCTGCCTCTGCTAATTGCATGTCTAGTATGTGCAATCTTAATATTGCGCTATTATTGTTACATTGCAAGGTAACTATGTATGCCCTTCCTGTTATGATCCCCGATGGGATCGACAGAATGAATAAATAAAGTGCGGCACGACCGCTTCGCTACGCGCCACACTGGTTCACATGCAAGCGACGGCGCGGCGGTTGTCGCGGCGGCTGAGCGGCACCGCGGCGCAGCTTCGCTTCGCATGCTTCGTTTTGGCGCGACGCTTTACACGACGCTAAGAAAGGCATCCTCGGGTATCTTTCAACTTGTGCACTCTTTGGGGTATATCGCTGCATACGCACCGGTAAAAGCGGGTATAGGTAGCAAGCAGCGCCAAGATTTCCTTGGATTTGCTTTTTTTTTTCTATCTGCAAGCGAAGATTCCAAGTAGATATATTCCAAGATTCTGCTGTGCGAAATTCGATTACACCACCAAAGTCGGGAAGATGACAGCCGTTGCTCTTTGACCCCACCATGCACGAAAACGGTGTTTACATCATTTGAAAGCTAGAATAAGGCAATACGCTAAAGCTCAAGCGTGTGGTGCCTGAGATGGCTATTTGAATAGAGACCTTGAATAAACACAGGAATCTAACACTATATAACGTTTCTCTAGAGAGCACACAGGGATGGCAGAGATGCCAAATTCAACACCTGAAACAGAACGAATTTTAATCTATGGCACAGTTACCTTCAACAGAGTCTGTAGGGGCGCGGGACTATCAGATCATTGACTACCTGATCTATGATAGGCTTGCATTCCACTCGCGCACGAATACAAACCAGTTGGGTCCCTTCGAATATTATTTGGCAGACATTCCTCTTCCACCTTCAAAAGCCCTTTGAGTCACTCCATTCGAGTGACAGTGAAGAAACAAAACACTGCGAAAAATTGAAGAATCTGACTTTATTGGTGAAATTGTGCCCAGGAAGACAGGCAAAACTCGCAGCAGCGAGCACAATGAGCGACACTAATTTTGCGAGTGAAGTCTCAACTATTTACACACGTATCTTGGTACATGGCAGAGTAATCACACGGTGTTCGTGTACTCGGAAATGTAGAACAGGTTCCGCGTAGCACTAGTAATACGATTAGACAAGACTCGCTATAAAATAGACCAGTAAACATTTTCTGATGCTGTAGACGTGTAATTCGCTGAGCAACAAGTCATAACAGTGATAACATGGTGAATGACAGTACATAAGATAAAAGACGACTAAAACAATGTACGTTCAACGGTAAATAGAAGGGTGCTAAAAAAGGTACACGTGGTTTAATCAGACTCATGAGGAGCAAGGCACATGGTCTCATTGGCTCTTATCATGCGCAGTATCAGAGCTCTAATGTTTTTGGTAGTATGCAAAGAATGTTCTTGAACTAACTGAAACTCCGGCGAGGTAACCGACTCACCACCACCCTTCTGTGGCAATATGCACCAGTCCTTCTGTAATATAATGTATTCCCATGATCTAGCATTCGAAATGTCTTTCTAAGGACAAGTCCAGCAGCAGTGAGGGAAAATGACTACAACCATTACGATACAGATTCCAACATGTTTTTCGAAATTATACACGTGCGGGAACACCATGTGCAAGTTGTACAGTTCCAGAACAAGGCTAATAAGGCAGTGGCACTGTACACGGCATGGGAAAAATGATACAACAGCATGGGCCGGTGTATCAAGATGCAGCAGCAGCGAGTGAAAGTTGCTTACGAGTTCGCACATCGTACGAGCATGTATTTCCCAGATGCCGTCAGTATGCATACGTGCAATTAGCAAACACTACTATCACCGATTTCCTCAATGGCAGTAACTTAATGTAGCAAGCATCAAGAAACACGTGTGGCTATCAAATTAGAATTGTTGAATAATGCACGTAGATGCTGATCATCAGTGTACATTGTACGTTAGCTTCTATTTTGTATAAGCAAGCCTACTTGACCGGCGCATGAGGCCATGTGAACACGGTCGTCGTCTAACATGCCTTTTATGTATGTTCTATTTTTAAGCAAAGCTATCCAGATATATGACAAACGCCAAATAAATGGAGGCTCTATTTACAATGATCACAGAAAGTAAGAGCAGACTTGAGTGGTACACGGCCCCAGGTCTAGCTCCGATAGTGATCGTCTGGTGTGGAGCCAGTGCACCGGCAGGAGTCATTGATAAACGTATTAAAAACATGTCTAGGTATTTAAAATAGTTAAAATCGTGTTAAAGTCGTTTTAAGCTGCCCGCAGACAGGGCAAGCATTAAATAGTGGCCATACATTGTTGAAGAACATTTATGCAACGTCGACTTCAGCTGGAATTAGCTCCTGGCGAAGTCTCTTGCACGTGCCAGCAGCCACACTGCACAGAGAAGGCAAACTTGCTATTCAAAAACAGAATAAAAACGAAATATCCATAACACTAATATTTTTAGGTATCCGGATCTCAATGCTGACGTCAAATGCCAGAAAACAATTGACCTACAGTTTATTGCATGTAATGATAAAGACGTATGAAAAATTACTTGTGGAACTTTTCTGCACGCAACAAAGGACGAGTTGGTGAACGAAGCACCGAGATAATACCTAGTCTACACTTGATGCAACATTATACTGTTGTGTTCGGCGATGTTATATTTTTTGTTGTTAATTCCATTCTTAGCTTCACACCACTTGATACCACTGAGTGAAATTAGTGGGCCTATACAAAAACTGCTGAAACGGGGATATAAACACATTCTATTGAACTAAACGCCGAAGTTCTCGGAGTATATCCTTTGTTATTGAATATAAACAACTACCATCTTGTGGCAGCCTGTTAAACAGTTGGTGTTACAGCAAGGAATACAGTCCCTTACACGTACTTGTTTATCTTTTCCCGGTGACCGCTTTTTACCGGCTAACAAATGTTAAACGTTATCACTCGGTGCAAGATGCGCCTGCATGCATCAGAACATTTGATTCTTGTAGTCGAGAATATCTTGTCTGTGTTGTCACCGAGCTTTTTGCAATACTGTGTGCGTGGCAGGAGGAGTGTTGTACATTCGAGAACGTGTGCGCGCACTAGCGATTACACTAGAACGTTCAATTACAAGTGTATAAATAGCCGACCAACGCGTCTGACCTGAACATCGGTAGATTTCGCGCATCCCCGACAGTGCTCGCCGCTATCACGGTGCTTTGAATGTCACTTGCTTTTTCTGGGCACAGGTTCGCCCCACAAAGAAGTGCTTGTGTTACTCAGTTTTCATTACAGTGTTTCTCACCGTAACGATAATGTGACAATATTTCTGCACTTGACCGAGCGAGTTTCTGAAATGTTCAGCCTCGGAAGCTGAATGCACAAAACGTTTGCCAAGTGGGAGGTAGACAATATTTTTGCTGGATGTATTCTGTCGGAATACATATTTCTCTCGCTTGAGCATCTCATTCCGCCTTAGGGGCTCAGGCCTGATAAGTCACGACACTGCGACAACCGGCTAGTAGGTTGAAGATGAACGATGATTACACACGTGAACAGGAAAATATTTGTGGGGCAGAAAAATTAAGGAACCATGGGGTGGGAAAATATTCGAAATATGAAATAGGAATATACATAATTTGATAATTCGCATTCCGAAATTGTTGAGGACTGATGGACAACAACAGTTTGTCAACCGGGAGAAAGGCCAACGCAAACGGAGTTTCATCCTAATAGAACCATCGCAGCAGAAAACAGTGATACGCAGACGAACATGTTACGGAGTGGAAGGCTTGAGTGGATCATTTCTGCACAATGCTTGCAGTCGTTGATAACCGCGCCCCACCTTAGGAAGCCAGCTAATTTGTTGTCACACTTTAGGCAAATTTATTATTTGGCCAATCTCAATATGTTTATTATCCTTGACTAGTATTAAGTAGTATTGGAGATAGTTTTTTAATACGGAACTGTACTGTCTGCACGTGGCGACGCGCTGTAATATTCGAATTGCTGTCATTCATAGTGCATTAAGTACGTTTTTTTACTTTATTATTTACAAGCGTCCGAGTTCAACTGACATCCGGTTCTTAATAGTATTAGATATATCGAATAACGCTAATTAGACTTTCGTTGCCAATGGACTCTATAAAAATGTATATTTCGTTATGTTTAGAAATTATGCATATACATTTCATCCAATAATGGAAGTTCGCTTTTATAAAATATTCGTATTTGATAAGAAGATTTCACTGTTCTAACACCGCAAGGAAAAAGCGTACACCAAATAGTTTTCTTTTGGCCGATCAGAGCGTAGAGGTTTAAACTGCACTCCATCCAAGCGACTTCAGCGTTCCTACTTTTTTTTTTTCTGACACAGTCAGACTTTATGAGCATTCTTTTGAGTCTTAGAACAAATGTGCTGGGATTGATGATGTGTCCATTGAAGACATCGATAGAAATATCGAAGTTCTAAAAGAAGGAGTTCTTTATATTTAACGCTACCATAGAATGTGAAAACAGAAAAGTGGAAACAAGAGGTGAAAGGCAGAGAGTGTAAGCTGACTAAGTGTGCGGTTGGCTATACTCTACAGGGGGGTGGAGTAGCGGCAGAAATTATGAGAAAACAAGAGAAGATAATAGTGTGAGAAATGCGTTTGTTTTTTGTTTCGATCGGTGCCGATTCTTTTAAAAAGTTCACTAGCGCTTTAGAAGCAGCTTGGGCCGACGTCGGCTGGGACCAAGGTTCAAGAATTCAGGCTTCTGTAAGGGGACGGTTGTCAATCATATCTAGGGGGGTGCTGAGGACTTTCCTTTGTGCACTGAAGTGACGACAATGCCATACAAGGTGCGCTATCATGTCTTTGCACTCAGACTTCCCATTCTGGACTCGTGGCGATTTCTATGGGATATGAGTACGCATTAGTAAAAGCGAGAGAGCTAATTGAGAGTTACCTCCCGTCGTGGTAAGCCATGTGGAAGGCGGAGCTTCGGATTAAAAGCCAGGGAACGAATGCGCTGTTCTTTAAAGTTACGTAAGCTCGCGAGCAAGTTCACGGAACTTTCTCGCTGCGTCTAGTCTTGACATCGGTATAGCGACTATTGTGTGAAGATTGGGGGGCTCAATGCTAGTTTCCAAGGACGCCACAGTGACTTCGCAATCATCGAAATACGATAAGATATTCTTTTCCTCAAATGTCTGATTTTAAATTTCTTTCGTGTCCACGACAATATCGTTCGTGTGGTCCACGGGTTAGTGCAGAGAGCAAACTCCAGAGGGCGACCTTAGAATCGCACAAGATAGACCATTTCTGGGGCGTTTCCCGTTATCAATTGAATTGCTGTACGCGAAGCTGGAAGTTTAGACAGCTGTCATTTATGTCAAGTGCGATGAAGTGCTTTATAAATTCCCATGAAGTCATCCCGCCAAATGGTTACCTTCAAATGCGCGCCTTGCATTTGCTGCCTAATAACCTGTGTACCTTGTTAAATATATCTAAATTCCGTGTATCCAAGCTAACGTTTGACAAGTGGTTCAACGAAAGAAAATGAATGTTTAAAATGCACTGTGGAAGATACAATGATAAGACCTATGGTGCTCAGTTGTCAGTGTGCTCACAACCGCATACCGTAGGTGTTACAATCTTATCTTGCAGTGTGTTTTCTTAATCACTTTTTCGTTGAACTTGGCTAACGTTAGCGGGAACACCATATAAGTGAATTGTGGCTTATAGAACACTCGCAGCCCACATATCTGAAAGATTAAGGAGTGTTGACCGTACATTAAAACGTCGAAAGCAGAGAAGGCCGTTTTGCATCCGCCCCTACTTAGACACAGCTGCTGTAGCTGCAAATTGAACCCGCAACCGTGTGGTGCTTAGACGCAGAACACAGCCACTGATCTGCCAGAATGGGTCAGCCCGTTATTAGCTGAAGATAGCGTGTCAACTGCATGCCGATGTTTCATCTATCACCGCAAACAGCGACTACATTACACATCAATGCAAATACCTGCGATGCAAGTTCCCTGTAGAAGCTCTAAACTTCTGAAGTGCAACGCGCCGATAACAGCGAAGCCGAAGACAGTGTTTCAATGCCATCCTTATTAGGAATTCCTCAACCTTGTCTAATGCTACCACTTCACTCCTGTTAGTGAGAACATGCAGAATAGGTATGGCACTCCAGCCAAAATTTGGGTAGCTTCACAACTGTACTGTGTATCCCGCCCCTATCGGTGCCCAGGACCTCCTACTGTCAGAATAGTCACTGTTAAGCATTGCATTGTATTGCATAGTTCATATTCTGTCACCCAAACACAGACAGTGTCATTTGCCAAAATTGTAGCCATCTGCAGCTGCACGGACACAGACGAAAGTTATCCGCTTATACTGCGTGTAAAGCACAGGTTCGAAATACTAAGAACCTCTACAGCTATTTTACTACATAGAACTTGTTTAGAACTTACTGCTTAGTGTCTGAAATCATTGAAATTTCGAACGAAAAGTAGTAGGCACTCTACTGCTATAAATATTGACCTACTGAACGAACGCTGAGCCCACACTGCTGAGCAACCAGCAAAGAGAGCAGGGCAGAAGAGCCTTAATATATGCACAAGTCGATGCGAAGCGCACACTGACCATGTGTTCAGTCACATTTTGTGCAACCGCCTGTTTGCGAAGCTCTTCCTTGAGTTCAGCGACTTCGCGCTCTGCTGCCTCGAGGCGCCTCCGCAGGTCCATGGTGGAGTCTCGTGCGGCCTAAGGAAGGACAACAGGAACAGTAGATGGCAAAGTAACACTGTAGTATCCTGTACAGCCGCTACTTACGAGCTGAACCAAACTCTTTATCCTTGTCAGGCACCAAGTAATACTGTCCATTGAAAATTTTAGTGATCACAGTTATTGAACTTTCATAGTCATGGGAAGCGTACAGCTTCAAAGTGGAATAATTTGCTATTCATTACCGGGTTGTCAGGTGCACAGAATATGGACTCCATGAAAGAACTCAATAAAGGAGCGTGAGATATGAGAACGTCAACTATTTCATACTTATAATACATGAAAAGCACCTATCAACCAATTTGAAAGGCATGCTTGGCTTGAAAAAAAAAAAAACTCATGAAACGCATGAAACTCGTGCGTCCGAACATCCAGATGTCTATCTGCCAGCTCGTTTTACTGAAACACTACACATATTAGAACTTGCAGTGCGTAAAAGTGTCATCAGAGGTGGTTCAAAATGTATGCGAGACAGTTTAGATATTTTCATCGGTCTTTTTGCCCATCTTAGCTTGCACAACTTGCACAGAATGCCTGGAAGAAATAAACTAATACCCCTGTCACACGGACGCCGCTAAAGTCCTTTTAACTCCCATCAACCAAGGACATCTTTATCTCGAGGGAGATGCGCGCCGTGTCACACGGCAGTCCTTTTAGCAAAGGAAGTTTAAGGAGGTTCCTAGCGAAAGGAGATGGAAGATCTCCCTTGCAGACTGAAGAGAGTACTCTTGTTCCCAGCGTGCTTGAATTTCGAGTCAAGAAATCACCCTAATTTTTATTAATTTCAATTTTACCAGTAATTATAACTGTCCTTATTGCATATAATATAGTATTTGAACACTGACAAAGATATTTGAGTTGAGTCGTTATTGCACTGAATGCATTTCTTTATATTTCTCACAATCATTCAATAAACGTTACAACATTCTCATCGACAAACTAAGCTAATGAATAATGACGCTAATCTTTTAAAAATGGACCAAATGTATGATTATTCGCTCAGAATACGTAACTGCTAACGGCTACCATTCCCCGATGTGATCTTTTGCCTCCGGTGTGCTCCAAAAATCGGTTCTGGGTACTTTTCTGAATTAAATGGTTGCTTCAGCCGAAACAGTCTTAATGCTCCAGACTCCTTAATTTTGTTTTATGAAACGTTTGTACGCCCGAAATGGGATATGCTGCATCAGTCTGGGACCCTAATTACATAAAGTTACGTATTTTAATTAGTTCAGAAATGTCGAAGTTTTGCCCAAAAGGCGAATCAGCGATTGCGACAGCAAATCAGTAAACTATGCGAAGTAAGGGTAGTTTTATTGGTGGTAAAAACTTCGAAACGTTCACTTACTATTTGAATTAACAAGCACGGTGTCAACGTGCACAAGGACGAGCCGTACAATGTATGCACTTGTTGGGGGAGTCGAAGTGCCAACATTTGAATGACAGCAGATTCGTGAGTGCGCTAGAGGTACCTTGTACATTTGAACAATGCAAAGAACTGTGCAGAATACAAGGTATGATTACCCGGCGGTAGAGATCAAGCCGTGTGATCTCGCAGGCATTGCGGACGCGAATTGCCATCTCCCGGTCAGCACTATCGCGCTGCTTGCGCAGCTCCTGCTCCAACTGTTTCACCAGGCCCTTGTAGTCATTGACTTGGGCTTCGTTTGCGGCAGCCATCTTCTGCGCCCACCTACAAAGCGTTTGTACACTGGCAGATCAGTAAGCGACATCTCGGGTTAGCAAACTTCATTACATCGAAATCGGATATTAACCACTTGCTGCATGGTGTCTCGCATAATACACGGAGCTGCTGCAAACTTAATAAAACCCTAAAGAAAGAATATTGCAATTATCGGTAATATGTACCATGTATAGAAATAAAATATACAGGGAAAATAATTTCAGGTAATTTTTATTCCTTAATAATGTACAGCTCGAGCTCATTGCACAACATGGAACACGTTCCCTAGTAAACACTATATTCTTACGATCTTTACAATAAATCAACACGCGAAAAATACCAGCGAGTTAGCCTTTTGTCAGCCTACTGTAGTGCTGTGAATAATAAAGGTGGTCGGGTTGTTTTGTAAGGTAGACATTAATTGTTGTAACGTATAGGACACAGCATGTACTTGTAACTTATTTTATGAAGGGCAACACTCATTTGCGATATCGCAAGAGAACGAATTCTGCGGCATAATGTTTTTTACAAATAAAACGTTTCTTAGCACTGTTATTGTCATAAATTCCTATGGAAATGAAAGTGCTGGCAATGTTACGATAAAAAATTAAGCCTGCTTTGTTACAAGAGATAATGAAAACAGCAGCCCAAGAAGTCAGAGGAAAAGAGACTTTTCTGGCTTCCGCTGGTCTCCTAAGGGCTACGCAAAAAGCAAGGGGTAGCATGAAGCGTTCTAAAGGTGCCGGCCCAGATATTTGGGCTGCCAATATTCTTTTCTTGAAAATGGCGGATATATTCTTGCAGGTTTTCTGCAATTCCAAAACCTTTCGGCATGGTGACAAAATATAGTCCAAAATGTATGCCGTAATAAGTACAATACATGACACTTCTGTATGAAGTCGCAACTAAGCGCTTATCTCGAAAATTTAAGTTTGGGCATATCTGCCTAAATAAAACCTTGTCTTGTTTTGTTTCACAAGGAAATGCAAGATATGCTGTAAGGGGTTAAGTGAGAAGACTTCAGATTGAAGGGTCTGTATTTGGCTAGATAGAGTTCACATAGCTTCTAGCGACTGTGGCATGTGTGGATGTTACCCTCATGATGTCCCCCATTGAGAAAGTAGGCGTGTAACTCTTAAATAGTTCGTGGGAAGTGGCGTTTCTGAACATCAGCATACATGACAACCACTAAACTTAATTGGTATAATCCCGTGGAAACGATACCAAGGGGTGGCAGAGTACAATGTTTTAAAGTTTGCCGCAACGCCTTTTGAGACATACATATGTATTCCATTGACGCCGATTTACGTAGAAATAAATGAGCAGCAGCTACCTTGTAAGAGTTAAGACTGACAAGCAGCAGATGGTTGTTAGATTACCGGCAACATTCCTTTAGATCGAAGGCTTGGATAATTTTGTGTGCTTCAAGAACTTGCGCGTAGAAAGTTGCTTAGAAAGAGTGCTCTTCATGTATTCTTTCGCCATCATGGCTTCCAAGAGGAGGTTTGGAGACCGAAAAAGCAAAAGGTTTATGCTAACAAACTTTTTTCATCAATACTGATGCAACATTAAAGTGACTGCAAATTGTAAACGTGTTTAAAAATTTGGAAAGTTGGCAAGTATTCCATCAGGAATACGAATTCCCTACGTTATCAAACACCGATAAGTGCCATTGCATCTGGAGAAATAGGAGTGGGCTTAGAACAGATGCTGCCTCCTAGAAAGACATCGGATGCAACGCTAGAGCTCTGGAGACTAAATACAAGGACTGCTTCGTATGAGTGAGCGGCAACACTGGCTGAAGCACAGACCACCGAAGGATGAATAAAAACACGCACGCGAGCTGGCCCCGGGTATCCTCCAGATCCCGCTCGAGTGCCTCGATGGTCTCGAAGAGCTCTGCAGCATCATCTGCATCCAAGGCTGCTGGTGCTGCCCCTTCATCAGCAAGGAAACCACCACGAAGCCCTTCACCTCCACTTGCACGGTGCCACCGCTCAGTGAGCCGACGAACAGCCTTTTTGCAGCGAACATGGCGCGATTCGAGCTGCTGTGGCACCACTTCAATGGCAACAGCCGAGAACTTCAGCGCATTGAGTGACTCCTCGAGCATCGACATGGCTGGGCAGATGTTTACTACCAGAGAGACTTGCGCACCCGTAGTGAAGTAGGCCTGCATCGCCTACAAAAATCCAGAGATGAAAAAAATTACGCAGATCCAATGCACATGTTGGAATTAGCGTGAAGCAAAGCTATCGGGAAGCAGGTAATATGCATCTCATTTGTATTTAATTATGTTTATTTTCAAATTATGCGCAATGTTATCAATTGTGTATGCACAGCGAGTCACTGATTTAAGCTCACGGAGTGTTTATGGTTACATGCCTGCCAGCCTGTGAACTTTTAAATCGTCGTAATTCAGCGGAGAGCTCTCAAAAAGAAAAAGAAAGAAAGGAAAGTGGGGACTGATGGGTGCGGAGGTTAATAGTTGTGAGCACGATCATTTTGAGGGATGCCTACTCATTTGATTTGTTCATTAACTATGATGTACTTTTAAACGCAGCATACAAATAGCCGCGAACTATGAGCAGTAAAAACTGGCTAGCAAGACATTGTTTAAGATTAACGTCTATTTCAGCGCACTAGATGGGGATTTTGCTTTCAAATACCTGTACGAATAAATTTGCTCGAAGCTGGTGTCCTTTCATTATCAGAACAATTTCAACGGTATTTTGAAAGGCCATTTGAGGCTAACATGCAGTAAGAAATATCCATTTGCATTCAGCAGTATTGCGTGGTTATGGCAGGATCCCAAGCATATTATCGGTGCGGTATTGTGGAACAGTTTATTCAGTTACACCTCGAATGTTTCGTACTTGTGCATATTTTACGTCGCATTATGTTTCGCTCAGTTGCCAAACATTAACTAAAATTCAGGAACGTTGGGAGGCAAGTATTTGAAGACTACACCTTTGACAAACTACATCGAAGTGCAAGGACCAAATCAGGCAGATGTACAATGCAAGACTGATTGAGCGTTGTTACGAAGACAGGAGATGTTTGATGCTATATATACCCTTCTATACGTGATGTATAGATTTTGCGTCACATTGGCAGATACCCAGCGGCGTATACATATTACAATGCAAGGCAATTTTGAAAATCAAAGAAACAATTTAACATCAAGTGTTATTGGCTTCATCAAGTGCAAGCATATTTAATACGAAATGCTTTAGATATTTATTAGCCACACTGTTGGACGAGCTCTGTCCCAACTTATTCCTTCATTATGCAAAGCAGAGGTGCGATCAATGGCACTACATTGTGAATCAAGATTCCGTACGCGACAGTAAACTCGAACGAAAATTGCCTAAACGGAATTGCCACTTAAACAGGACAGTTTAAATTGCTTTATTTTCTATTTGGTCAGTACAAAAAAATGTGTGTCCTTTACCAGTACCGAAATTTTCGCGGCCTTCAATACGGAACCTGAGAAGCACGCTCTAAAGCACTTTTACACAGAAAGGCAGGATCTGAAAGATTTTTTTGGAGCCTGTCTTCTATCCAGAAAGCCATCCTTACAAAGCGGTGGCAAAGATTCAAGCAAGTAAAAATCTGATTGATATTTAACGCACAGCATGTCAAGACAACAGCTTCACGCCAATGCCACTCGCCAAGGAGGCCATCAAAATAAGGTGAACCGACATTACGGGCGCCGTACAGCGTGTCGTTCATTGATTTGGACTCCCCTGCCGGATCGCTAGTTATCGCGCACCAACCGGAGCAGTAAGATCTACGTTTGTTTTCATACTTCGCCGCAGTGCGTCCTCGATACCAAAACTAGTGATGCTTAGTCAATCCAATGTCTGTTGACACCACACAAACCACGGGACAAACTAGGCGTTGTTCCTGCCTAATTCAAGCAGCAACTAAGACGATCACAAGTGGGGAGAACGACACAGGATGGCGCTTGTCCTGTGTCGTTCTCGCCACTTGTCATCGTCTTAGTTGGCGCTGTTCCTTCCGAATTCAAGTATGCGCCATCTAGCCCAAATGAATGTTGTCCGAAACTAGCTGCCATACTCATTTTAAGCTTCACATATTTAGCAGCTTTAAGAGGCATATCACAGTGCTGCACATCTGCAGCTTTTTCTAAGCAAAAGGAACTCCTGCTAATAGAACATATTCCTCCGGTGCCTCGAGGGTCCGTTTGAGTAGATTTTACTGAATCAGTAGCATACAGGATACTGACCGTGTGGACATGCAGAATGCCGAGCGGAAGGCAAATAATCATTCGGTTTGAAATAGGCATGTTATATTTGTGTGAATACGTTAGCCTCAAAGCAATTTAGCGGAGCCTGTCGTAGACGGCATAGATTCTTGAAGGACACAATCGCTATTTTTTGTGTGTGGCTGAACATGGATTTTTTTCATGTTTCTCACTTTACGCATCATGCACGCTGCAGACATTAGGCTATTGACATTCATGTGCTTTTCAAAACCTGCAAGATATGAACTATGTGGAAGTTATGTTAACTTGAACTTCAATGTGCCTACTGCAGGTCTACACTGTGCATAGGCTTTAGATTAGGCACAAAAAAACAATACTTGAAAGACTATAGTTTGCTACTTTACTGCCGGTATTTTTGATGGTCAGAAAATGTCAGAGCAAAAGCATGTCATAAGTGGTTTAGAGTAAAAAGTACAGTTTCTCAACACTTGGAAAAAAAGTTTGTGCCCAATGCGAGGGCTCCCCCACTCATTGGTGCTCTGGGACGCCACATGGGAAATCGCAGCAATGAGTGTGGCACAAACCATTTTTTTCTGTGGGTTCACAAGACTTTCGATGGGATTTCAAGGGCACAGGCTCCTTTCTCAACGAGTCACCCTTGAAGAAAGCCAAGCGCGAGGCTGGGGTACGCGTATGCCCATTTAAAACGACCCGGTGGGTGCCCCGTGGCGGAACGAATCTAATCCACGACTTCCCCCAGCACAGGCAGGCGCTCTAACGCCAGGCCGCGGCTGTAAAATTGTGTATATGAGGTACAATGTCGGCCCATAAAAAAAACGCAATCGTACCTGGGTGAGCTTGCTCTCTCGGAAGGGCACCGGAGCCTTCTTGGACGCATCCTGGTTGCTACGCAGGCCCTCCAAGCAGCGGCTGAGCACCACCAAAGAGTTGTTAATGCGGCCAGATTCGCGAAGCCGTGACCCATCAGTGCCAGCTTTGGATGGCCTCTCCGAACCCGCCAGGTCGCAGAACATCATTGTGTTGACGTGCCAGTTTTGGATGTCCAACCTAGAGCTCACCAGCCGCACCGTGAAGACGCAGTGGCTGCGGCTCGAGCTGCGGTTGAGTTCAGTCTCGGCAAGCGTCTGGTTGTTGCGCGCCAGGCAGAACAGCCGATACGCTTCATCAGCCGAGTGCACAGGCACTTCGGTGAGACCGCGCACAAATGCGCGTTTAGCCCGGTCTTCACCCAACTTTAGAATGGTGCGCCGCTGGCCGCCTTTCTTTGTGGCTGCCTCAGCTGATGGGAGGAGCAGGTCGTAAATGCGCTCGTTGTAAATTTCATAAAAGGAGAGCCACAGCGATACCTGTTGAAGATGTGATAAAAAGGACGGACGGACAAAATTGGATCCATTATGCTTGCGTTAAGTACGACAGCTAATATAATACAGTGTTATTTGGAAGGGCTTTGTTTAATTATGACCAGCCTATAGTTAGACTCCCGAGCATCAGTGCAACCAATTTTCGTTCATAACTTCTTGGCACGTTTTACTCTTAAGGCTCGTTGTCTGTTCGACCAACATGCTGTGCCAAAGTTCTGTTCATTTTACCAGTGATGAACATCCACAAGGTTTAACCGAATCTGGCTAGCAGCGCTATGTGTGCTTATTGGTCGACCATGTCATTTCATGTGCTGAAAAAGCTGTCCGAAGATGAATCAAAAAGGTTCTCGGTGCTGCTTGAAGACACTCATATCGCTTCCCTACACAATTACCACGCTGTTCTTGTGCAGCCTTTTTTCATGATTCACTGTCACAAGTACGTTTCCTTTTCAAAAGCGAGTATTAGCAAAAGAAACTTGCTATCAGGTTTGGAAAAGGCAGTTTTGAACAACCTAAACGTGCTCATGCCGTAAGTATATAGCTAAAAAGTGATCAAATTATGAAAGTTTGGTGCAGCGAACTGGTAGGCAAGTGTGAAGGGCACATCGTGTCCAGATCTCACGAAAGAGCAGGAAGCTATGGCAGTTGTAACACGACGATATCGTGACGTTTACAACAAATGAAGTGCTTCAGTTTCTTTAATAGTAATCGACTCACTTGCGTAACAAATGCACCACCCACAATATAGTTCGTAATCGATTGTATTTGAACTCATCAGCTGTATACCGATGTTGCCCATTTTGAATTTAACACTGACAAACAGACTTGCAGGCAGTAAAATACTGTGTGGAATATTATTATAATTTTATTTATTGGGCCACTTATATGCAGCAAAAGCACCATAGGGTGAACGTTTATTCCTTGCCAAGCTTTGAAAGGAATACAACTTAACCTTTCTGAGCCCTGAGAAAACGCTGTCAAAAAGCACGACATCTTTTGCACCAGCTTAATTTAGCCGCACTAGCTCTATTTTCTGGCCCATCAAGCTTTCCCTGACGGCGACACTATCCTGTTTGCTCTCTAGATGTGCAAGTAGTTACTGGATTACTGTATTTTACACATGGTGTGGAACACTCAAGGAGGTAGTTTGAGTTGTATGTCGTAGTCTATGGTGTTCCAGTGCAATAGCCGTATGTTCCGTCCACAAGTCACTTTCAATATATTATTACCACCACTCTTGCATTGCAAGAAAAGGCTTGGTTACCCAGAAAAAAATGCAAAAATAAAAGACTATCGCGAGGCTGCCTTGAAGTCATTTCAAGCGTAGTTATACTTGAGTTAAGTAGACTACAGTTCAATCTATTCGCCGAAAACTGAATTTGGAAATTCTCAGGAAATTTCGTGAAGCCATAACGGGCTGAGAACGAAAAAAAAACTTAAATCTATGACGTCACACAACATACCGGTGCTCTAGTTGCCAAGCGAGTTTGTTTTAACGAAATTTTGCGTTTTCATTTGTTTACCTCTTACTGAGAAAGCAAAGAATAGTTTTAAAAGAACACTGACAGTCTAAACCGAATTAGCCTCTAGTGTTCCTTCAAAGCCGAGACTACTTCAAGAGCTAAGCATACCTGTGCTTTGTCATAGTTGCTGTCACAGCTGTCACTTAGGGACTCATCGCTGCTATTCGAGGGCATACGGAAGGCACTGAAGTCGACAGCGCTGCGGGATGCCTTATCGTCCAATAATTTGCCTTTCCGCAAGAGCGCAGAGGCCTCCTCTTCTGCGCTGAGCGGGACGACGTCGTCAAAGCAGTCGGGGCGCGCTGGTGCCCCCTTGCACACCTGAGTGGAGAGAAGCAGAAAGGGGAATATATTTAGAAGGTCACGGACAGATTGACTATTGAGAGTTCGCACCAAATCATTAACCAGTCGGCGAGACAATAGAGGTGACCTCCGAATTGACTGACGACCTAAGGTTCTTTGCAGCCAATGTTTGATATAGCCAAGTGTATTCAATGACTGGTAGACAAGCATATCTGCCTAATGTTTCTCGCTTTAATTCTGCAAAATTTCCTCAAAATATTTTCCCTTTTTTCTTGAATACGGCAATTTTCATTGTGACTGGCAGATTTAGAGAGAAAAGCATTTTTACTGGTATTTATACATATCGTCCTTAAGGAGTTAAACATAAGTTAGAAAGGAACAGCTGCTCTTCTCTAGCTCTAAATGGAGAGCGAGGTGTTACGTACACCAAGGTATTTACCAGGCCGCTTATGGACAATCACATTAACAGCTTCAAGAATTCAACAGAGATGGAAATATCGAGAATTGTAGCTTTGAACAACACTGTCACATTGTTGCTTTACTGCGCAGTGGAACGGTCTTGGAAGAAACCCTGGAAGAAAACTCATTTCCTTCAAATTCAGTCTGAACATCATGGCTATGGATGCATTATTTTCCCCACCAGTGAGGAAGAAAGAAATGTGTAGCCTAGTGCAAGTTTATGTCGTGCAAGCCCCAAAGCCTCGTTCGACACATATTCGTATATCATAAGCAAATATTCGCTACCATTTCCGATATTAGCGAGAAACATTTAAGATTTGCTTCATATTATATGCAACTCATTCTATCAGTATTATTTACATCAAGGTTTCACTGTACATAAACCACACAACAATTGAAGTGTAGACGCGCGACGAGCTCAGTGGTTAGCATGGCTGTCTACAAAGTGCGTAGGGCCATGGCGAGGCACAAGCTCAACGCAGAGCGGCAGCTGAGGGTCAGCAAAGTTATTTTTTCTTTGCCAAATGTCATGATGTGATGCGTGCCGTGAACAGGTGAAGCTCCAACATCCAACAAGTCGCTGATCAATACAACAAGAGTTGTAACTATGAGTAGCTGTCACCAGTATTACAAGCTTGACAATAGTAATCTGTAAGTTACACCGAGGGCAGTGCCAGCCGGGCCAGTTTGTTCTATACATAGAATTTATTGCTTTCCAGTAATTCCTAAATTACTTTTGTGGGGCAGTGACTGGTCAGTAATCGAATACATTATGAAATTATCAGCTACTTTTGTCTGCAACGTGCGTAAGTTTGGTCTAGCACAAGGCAGAGCGCAAGAAGAGATGGAAAGTGAACAGTGCCTGACCCGAGACCCAAGCAGCTTGAATATTCTTTCAAGGGTGCGTGGCACGACTCCAGGGTCAGTCGGTGGACCCTGCATGGTGTAGGTCTTGCCCCCAGCAGTAGGACCATACGCAAAGAGCAACACATTGGCTCCTTGCACGAAGGCATCAACTGGATCCCGCACCACCTCGTGAAACAACTGCGTCTGGCTGCAGCCCTCTGGAAAAACCTGGGCACCGAGGAGGACGATGTGAAGTCAGAACGAAGCGAGGAAACTTATGATGAGGAGTTTTATGATGAGGAGTTTTATGATGAGACAGTGAGGAATAACTAAAAACCTTGAAAACGCTGCCCATGTTTTTCTTGTAGAAAAGATGATGAGGGTGAAGATTCGCAAGAACAATGCCGTTCTCTACACATCTCACCTCTGAATGGTCAGTTTAGTACTGGTAAAACCTCGGCATACAATGCACACTGCTGGGATAAAAGGTATATGCGTAAACATTTTATGTGCCCCAACAGAGAGATTGCAATGAAGACAGGGCAAAGGGAAATTTGTCCTTGTCATGTCACCACTTGCTCAATATTTATGTTTAAGCACAACCTCAAATTTCAGTGGATAATTTGTCTGCTAAGAAACTGCTGTTGTATTTGCCTCTGGTGCTGTGACGTATGATGGGAACTCATGAGGGCTCCCTTAGAACACGGATGGTAGATTCATCTGGTTCTTACCATGCTCCAACTAAGTTTGCAATTATGTGGAGCCTTTTGGAAATTGCATCCGAAGGAAAGAAGGCTGACCCGAGCCAAACATTCAGCTGCTTCCAGAGCAATCGGGGAAGCCATCTCCATAGCTTCGAGACATCAGTCACACACCTTGCTTGAAGGCGAGAAAGCCTTTAAGCGCTCTGAATAAACCTGGTGAATACGTTCAGAGCACTCCCTTTTGTGTGCTGCCAGAGCACTCTAAAACGCCTAGTCAAACGTACCATTAGAAATGCCTCGGCGCACTGGAACTCAACATAAGGCATTGTTCAAGCGACTCCAACAAGACAAAATATTTTTTTTGAAAATTCACATTGCCACCGTCGGAAACATTTAAAGTAATATAGATTTTACAGCGACGCTTCCTAGGCCGCGGCCATTCCATGATCTCGCCTAGGTCGGTTGGTCGAGTTCTCGCCGAGTAGATTTTGTTCACTTAAAAAAACAAGCGCGGCCGCTAGCATGATCTGAACGTCATCCCCCAGCGCAGCAACCCGACGCTCTAGTTATTATGCCCCAACCACTTCTTTTATTCTTTCATGGTATTTATTACAAATGCGAGGGTGAATCAGAAAGTCATTGATATTATATTTTATTAGCCAAAATAAGGTACGTAATGTTAACTACAAATATACGCACTATTCGACGTACCTTACACTATTTTCCACATAGTCCCTTCACCGGTTCAGACATTTGTCCCATCGCAGGACCAAATTTGTCCCATCGCAGGACCAAATTTGTCCCATCGCAGTAGTCAGGCAGCGGCGCACGCGGCCTGCCCGAACGCTCAATTTCATGCTAGTCTCCACGGCCTTTTGCAAACTCGCAACACCACTACCTCACATTTCACAAAGCGAGACACCTTTCCCCTTAAATGGGCTGCATTTCCCTTGTGGATTTCGATGGACGTTCATCCCTTGCTTCATAGAAAACGAATTACACTTCGTCGCTCGTAAGCAATGGACGTGTGAGGCACAACCGCCCTCTTCGATGGATGCATGGATTTTATGAGCGTCCCCTTTGGAACGGTGCGGTGTATTGCGCTACCAAGGTCTTGACAATATGGTGCCTAATGTCCTACCTAGGTTAAGAAAAAGAAGGAAGAAAAAACCGACAGCAGCGCCGCGCCGCGGGGCTACGGGTAAAAAAGGCCGGTCCGGTCCAAGAAAGGTCCACTGCTGGGAATGGATGTTGACTTCGTATTTACAGCCGTGATTTGGCTAAAAAAAAGGGGGGGGGGGGTCAAAGACTGATTCGCCCTCGTACAATATATGCTTCCGTAAGGTATTTACATAGCGACCAAAACAACCGCGCGCACACTTTAATACCGACACCAACAAGCTTTGAGAATTATATTCATCAGCACACAGTTCTATGGCACAACCCATAAAACGACTTGGCCAAGAAGTGGGTGGTGCATATTGTGCCAATGAAGATATTTCAGATGATTGCTGCGTGTTTAAGATTTCCATACAATGGCACATACCCCCAACGAGGGACTGGCCGAGAAGCGGCCAATACATTTAAAATAAACAAATGATAAAGAAATGAAGAGACAAGCAGATAAACGATTTGTGACATTACGCAGCATGTATAAGCGAGAACAGATGCGCGCCCCCGTTTTCTTTACTCTAAATACTCAGGATGAATTGGGCAAATTTATAAAATTTCATTTACCGCTTCACAGATTCAGATTCCAACATCTGCGTTGGACCTGCATAATTTCTGTTACGGCTAGCTCTAAAAGCGAAATTGTGACTATTTTTTGGCAAATGCAGGCCTGCAGTGCCGTACAGGACCTGCCGTGTGTTTACGTTATAACAATTTCATAGAAAAAAAAAGACTTGTGGAGTGCGAGCAGCGGCCAACGTTTATTGTGGTTTCAATTAAATGGGAGGCAAGATATTGATACCAGACCTCACACTTCAATAGGTGACTGTACGTCTAAACTGCGCGACTATAGTGATTGCAACATACTGACTTGCTTAGCTTCATGTACAGTCAGCAGCAAAAGCTTGCGGGATGCGCGAGCGCGTTGCAAAGCGACCCTTCTCCCCTACTAAATTAACTATATTATGGGGTTTTACGTGCCAAAACCACTTTCTGATTATGAGGCAAGCCGTAGTGGAGGACTCCGGAAATTTCGACCAACTGGGGTTCTTTAACGTGCACCTAAATCTAAGCACACTGGTGTTTTCGCATTACGCCCCCGCATGCGGCCGCCGTGGCCGGGATTCGATCCCGCGACCTCGTGCTCAGCAGCTCAACCTCATGGCCGCTGAGCAACCACGGCGGGTGCTCCTCCCCCTTCTAGCGGTGACCCCTGGTGCCGAGACCGACGCCTTCACGCATGCGCGTCCCTTTCAGATTGCAAGCGTGCATGTTTCCGCGCGTCCTCCTTGCGCGTCGGCGATATCCGAATGTAGCCGCGAGGTAGCGCTCTTGCGATATGCGCTGTCAGAAACAGGTGAGAAAAAGGCCACACCTAGAATATTTTGGAACCACATAAAATTAGGCAGGAAGTCAACAACAATACAACAACATATCCTAGACGAAGATGAAAACGGACCGAAAGAAGAAGCGGCAATAAATTACATCCGGAAAATAATAGCCGAATCTTTTCAAGGCAATGACGAGGTTGTATTGAAAGAAAAGAAGAGCATGAAAGAGACCTAAGTGGAAAAGGAGCTCGTGCTGACAAATTTCAAGTGGAAGAAAGTGGAAGAGAAAATTTCTAAGCGCACAGCCACAGGGCTAGGCGAGGTTCCCGTTAGGCTGATAAATGAACTAGGACCAAAAAGTAAGGAAGCTCTGGCTAAAGCAGTGGAAAAAACTAGGCGATAGACGAATACCAGATAGTTGGCGACAAAGTAGAATGAATTTAATTTATAAAGGCAAGGGGGAGAAAGATAGAATTCACCCGTATAGATCGTTGACCATTACATCGGTAATATACAGGCTAGCAATGCAGGCAACCAAAGCTTCAAGCTCGGGCAGAGATAATGGCATTTTAGGAGAACTTCAGAATGGCTTCAGAATAGGTAGGCGTTCAGATGATAACTTATTTGTTCTTACTGAGTGTATTGAAATATCAGAAATAGAAAGCAGACCATTGTATGCGGCCTTTTTAGACATTACAGGAGCCTATGACAACGTAAACCGCAACATCTTGTGGGATATTCTGAAAAGGGAAGGCTTAGGTGACGATTGTCTACAGCTTTTGAGAGAGATTTACCTAGAAAATAGCGTTTGCGTTGAATGGCAAGGGGTGAGAACGAGGAGAACGTTCATATCAACAAGGGATTGAGACAGGGGTGCCCTTTATCCCCGCTGTTGTTTATGATGTACATGGTGAGGGCGCTAGAAGGAAGTAATATCGGGTGTAACCTCTAATACAAACAGGCGGGTACAGTAGTAGAGCAGCAGCTCCCAGGTTTATTTATGCGGATGACATTGTGTTGCTAGCTAACAAGCAAAGCGATTTGCAACATCTGACTAAATTTGCGGACAGGAAGGCAACAATTTAGGTTTTAAATTTAGTGTCAGAAAAGCAGGTGTGATGGTATTCAATGAAAACCGTGAACAGACAGTGAGATACAGGGCCAGGAAATACCTCGGGTAAGAGACTATAAATACTTTGATATAAGGATAAACGAAATCAATAGATATGTGGAAATACAGAAAAAAGCAATAGGAGTGAAGGGGAAGAGAAATGCAGCCATAATGAAGCACAGAGCTCTATGGGGATACAATAGGTACGAGGTCCTCCGAGGTATGTGGAAAGCACTCTAAGAACAGTTTACACCCTTTGGCGTGCCTCTCCTGCCACACAATGATAATCGTCATCTGCCTTGATGTGTTTCCTTTCTTTAACGCTGCGAGCCCGGAACTTTCCAGTAACGAACGGCACACGCGTTATCAGAAGGGGCACTCCATAGGGTGTAAACTGTTCTTAGAGTGAGCTGTGATGGTTCCAGGACTTGCTTTTGGAAATGCGGTTGTTTGTTTTAAATCAGAGGTACAATCAGGACTCGACGGGAACCAAAGGTCAGTGGGTCGCCTCGCATTGGGCGCTTACGGGAAGACTACAAATGAAGCTGTGCAGATTGATATGGGCTGGACTAGTTTTGAAGTGAGGGAAGCTCGCAGTAAAATTGAGTATGAAGAACGGCTGAGGAATATGGAAGGAAGTAAATGGGCTGGGCGAGTGTTGAGGTATCTGTACAGGAGAAACATTGATTCACAGTGGAGGAAAATAACTAGGAAGCTTACCAGCAAGTATGTGGCCCGTAGGGTGGGCAACACAGCAACAAAGAGGGTCAAGCGGAAAGTCAAAGAGGCTGAAATAATATCGTGGGTGGCGGCAACGGAAAGGAAACCTGCCATGAGTAACTACTTGAGAGGAAAAACGGAATCAGGAAAGAAACAATGATAACTCAAAGGGAAGCTCATTACTCTTCGAAGCGAGATCGGGAGGCCTTAGAACACGCACTGTTAAGAATGGCGAGCTGCGAAACAAGATTGCCACACAGTTACGACAGGGCGACATGACGCGCACCTCCCCTTCTCCGTCGCTGCAGCTGGGAGGCGTTCGAAGAAGCGGCCTTTGCGCTGGAATCCGCCGCCTTCCTCCAGCCCCTTCGACATTGTGACGGAACTAGTTCGGTGCGTGAACAATGATTCCGGAGTTCCCCAACGCGGAGCTGATTTGACACGCATGGACAAGCTGCCGCGGGAACGACGTATTTTTGTGCTTCTCACGCTTCGGCGTGGCACGGAACAACGAGCGACCCTCGATCGGCACCGATAGTTCCCGGAACGGCACCCCGCCAACGCCGTCGTCGGGCATCAGAGCGCGGTTGCCTTTGTGTACGTAAACTGATCTGCAGAGCAGCGGCGAGTTGGTGAAGAGTAAACGAACAGTCGCCGCGTCGTATGACCGGCGGATCGAGTGTATAAAAACTGTGGTTGTGCGAATGCTGAGGACACTTCTCTTGAGCAGTCATGTTGGACTGATACTCTTTTTCTCAAGCAGTCATGTTAGACTGATTTAATTTCTGTAAATAAACCCTTTTCCTCGTTCTCGATGAGAAACAGTTCTTCACTTTATCAACGATCTCAGCGTAAATAAGTTGGACGACGGCATGGGCCAGCTACCTTCGAATTCATGCCGTATTCCGATCTTGGCAAAGGACCACGAGCGATGGGATTGAGCCCCCAATCCTGACAGCACCTAAAAAGCAAGATATAAGAAGGAACAAGAAGCATGTGCTTGCTGCGGTAATGCTAGGGAAACTATGGAGCATGTTTTTATTAGAATGTGAAGACGTCTACCCAGTGGTCGATTTAGGCACCACCGGCCTCCTTGAAGCCCTTGGGTTCAGCAGGAGCAGTGGAAAAGTAAACATGTCCGTAACAGGCATTAGTAAGAGGCGATTGGAGGATTGGTGGACGAAAAGTAGGGTAACGATAAAAAAGGGAGACGTACAAAAAAGCACAGTTAGCAATAGGGTATCAGAAAATTTGGGTGTGGGAGCTCATAGTGTTTTTTTTATTGTTTAACTTTGGTAGGACATTAAGCAGTATAATAGCAAGAGCTTGGTGGCGCAACCCACCACCCCGTTCCAAAGGGGAAGCTCATAACATCCATCCACCCTGTGGCGGCTTCGACGGGCAAAGCTGTGTGAAACGTGTTTAGAAGCGTGAGCTTGCAGCCGCCACTGCGGCCGCTTTTTGTCGAGTCAGGGGCGCTGACGCATAGGGTCGGCCCGGTGGCAAACGCAACAAGTCTTTTCTGGGGCCGGACCTTCTCGTGGCCAATTTTCGTTGTTTCTTTTTAAGAACTGTGCGCTCTACAGCAGAATAGTGTGGCAGAAGACGCGCTCTATAGAAGGAGAGTGGCAAGACAAAAATGGACAATTGATTTCCGTTGTATAAACGAAGTTCTGCCCGTCGAAACCGCCACGGCGCATATCGCAAGAGGGCTACCTCGCGGCTACATTCGGATACCGCCGGCGCGCAAAGAGGAAGCGCGGAAGCATGCACGCTTGCAGTCTCGGAGGGATGCGCATGCGTGCAGGCGTCGGTCTCGACACCGGGGGTTCACCGCTAGAAGGGGAGGAGGGTCGCTTTGCCGCGCGCATCCCGCAAACTTTTGCTGTTGACTGTACATGTTTTGCCCCACGCAAACAGACAATCATAGTAAAAGCAACAAAAAAATAACGGCAACGCAAGACAAAAGTACGCAGTATCGGCGCTGAAGTCAGCGCCTGTCCTGTGCATTTCTGTCTTGTGTTGCTGTTATTTTTGCGCTGCGTTTATGATAAATATACCAATTCGCCCAATTGTACACTTCAAAACAGATACTGTAGGCTGCAGACACTGGCTGTAAAACTCACCTTCGTAAAACTAAAACGTTTTTGATGTTGATGTTCCAGAGTGGCGATGGTGGACTCTACAGTTGTTTCATCACATGCATGGAACGCAGGATTTGTGAACGCCCTGCCCCCAACTCTCGGTCGAATACGCAGGTACACCTTCAGCGCTGAGCCTGCAAATAAAAGCCCTGTTCTCACTGCGCGCACTAACACGGAGCACACGACTTAGTACAACACTTCGTTTGCCGAGAAAGCAATGCCCATTCATATAACTAAACTATGAACATCTGCGATTTCGCAGCCCGTATCGCAGAAATTTTGGTGTCGGCGTGGAACGTCGTTTCGGCAAAAATATTTACGAACCACGTATACCTAGGCCTTCCATACGACGCAATGAATTGGCCGAACTAATTTCTCGAGCTAGAATACGTAGCAAAATCGTAAATTACGACTTGCACACAACCTGCAGACATGATAGCGCCTGGATTGTAATTTGGCTATAAAAAAAGCATAATTATGCTACGCAAAAACAGAGAAACCCATTCACGTACACAAACCGGCCGCGGGCGTTCACAGACCGGCCACGGCGTCCGCCATATCGCACGCGCCTGCGCGATGGGCGTCTTGGGGACCATGGAGTGGCGCGCCCGGTTCCTTGCGATAACTCCCGCTGGCGCTCGCCTCCGCCGCATCGTGGCCCGCGCAAGAAGCCGTGGTTCCACCACGGAGCTCGCCATCGTGCATAGCGTTCGCGGCAAGCGTTTCCCGGTAAACAATATGGTTACATACGCTCCAGTTGTCAGGAAACGCGAGAAGCAGCCAGGGATCTTTGAATGCTACCGCGTTCCATGCTTAAAGGCTAAGCTTAAGCCTCCTCTAAATATTTTGAAGAGTGCCGTACGCGGTGCTGCACTCTTCAAAGTTCACATCACGCAAGTGCACAGCAACGCCTGCATGTCTCGAAACATTTTCGCAAATTTAGAAGAGCAGCGCCAAAGGAGCTTTGTCTTTTGTAGGCTATAAGGAATGTATTGCCCTCTTTTATTGAAGTAATTGTGGGTATTTGTACAAATGTCAACGGAATAATGGCTGTTGGGGCTGTCTTCATCATAAAATGCATCTTAAGAGGAAGCTGCCCAATCAAATGCAGTTTAGCACATTAGAAGCATTTATCACTGTATACCGACAACAATATAGACATCAAACTTGTACTCCGTTTCCTTATGACAACCACTAGAACTGACGTGGCTAAAGCAGAAAATTTTCAAGTCCGCATACCATGAATCATCTAGTGGTGCACCATGTTGTATACTATTAGGAGCTCGCATGTCACCTGCGCTTCCAAAGTAGCCAGTGAACCGGTGACGTACTGGCCTGAAGTAAAATTGAAGAGCACGGTGCAGGCCACGCTCGCTGCACCGTGAAAATGATGACATGTGTGCTACATTGACTGAACTAGTGTAGAGAACACAACCAAATAGAAGAGTCTACACGTAAGGTACGCTGGGCTCAGTATAAAATGGGCAAATGCATAACGAAGATAGATTAAGGCATGTTATATACGCAACCAAAAAAGCCCGAAGTGAAAGAAAGGGAAACACTCCAAGGAGCCCCAAGCAAATTATTGAACCATCAAGTAAGCAAATACAATGGAGCTCTTAAGCAGCCTTTCCACCAATGTCCCTCAACCTCTAACGTTACTCTAGCCACTGCTTTACTGTCACACCAATTTTATACCTTGTATAGATTGCCACTGCGCCATTACTCGAGCACCCCAACATGGCAAACATGCCTGGCAGGAGTGACAAATGCAAGTAAAGAAAGAGAAAGACATTATACGAAGAGACAAGAAGACACTGGAAAGAGGCTGAAGTGAAGAGAGCGCGCGGAGACGCCGTCTTGGAGAAGGGGCGCGCGCATGGAAGGACGTGGTGGCCGGGCCCTAGCTGATCGCCGGCTCCGGAACTACATCTGGCCCGGATATCCCCGCCGAGACGTGTCAGCATTCACGCCAGTGAACGTGGACGCGCGAAGGCTGGCTGCAGCCAGCCACTGTCCAGTTTACGGACCACCTGCGCTGGGTGGATGCGTAACAGCGCCAGGCGGCGCGAGTCCAGCTCAGCTGGAGCGCGACAGCTCTCGAGCGATTGTGCCTTCGTCACGTCAGCCGGGGCACTGGTGGCGCCGGATACCAGCGACATCTGATCATGACTGGGTTGCGATGACACCACAGAACGGGTGGCGACGACATCCACGACAGAAATAACGGGTATTGTAAGTGCTCCGACGCCAGCGTAGTGATCGCCCCCTCAGACGTTTGTTAACGTGGAGGGTGTGAACACAAAACATAGTTAGGGAGGATGCATGCCGTATGCAATCAGTAGTACTCTTAACGTGTGTGCAATATAAACTACTCATGTAATGAATGTTGTCTTGGCATCGCACCCCTCGTTCATATGTCTGCCCAAGCGAACGTACCAGGCGCTGACGTACGCGTGCCCCATTTCCCCAGTCTTGTCTGGGTCCTCCCATAGCAAGCATTTATGTTTACACTGGATACCTGACTTTAACATGGTATGTCAGACTGGCGACAACCAGACACTATATCTGGGTGAAATGTGAACAGCTGAAGCTGTAATGTGAACAGTGCCACGTAAGAGTGGCAATCGAACGATCTACTTTGGTGCACGTGCACCAAGTTGAGGAACAAATTAGGCAAATTCTTCGTAAAAATGCGACTGCGAGCTGTTGTTTACAAATATTTTCCGCTGAAAGTGATGCAGCAGGTAAGTTCTTATGTTAAGCCAGCAGCAGAATCTCCACAAGCTGCGTAATTAGTGCCATACTGGTTTGCTCAAGTCCACTTATGCTCAGAAGTAGGCAAAACATTTCTGTGCTGTGTATCTAGCATTTGATTCGTTAACTGCATTAAATGCAGAGCATACGTGTAATTTTTTTTATTTTAGGAGCGAATAACACTTGCAACAAGCTATCTTGTACAGAGAAACTGGACACCGTTAAGGCAAAAAAGTAAATGCATAAAATGAAACCAACGGTATGGCAGGTGCCTTAATATGCTCGCAGTACAAAATAATTGAGTACTGGTTTCCTAGATCGTCACGGTGCATAAACGTTGCTTTAAAAGTGAAAGTTTTAAAGGATCAACCATAGCTGAGGATTAACTTTAGATATTGAATACAATTTACCAACATCTTTGTATTTGTGTGCACCAATTTTAAGTTGGCAAATGGAGGTCTCATAAAGGAATGGCAGGGTTAATCACGCCGACACTAAGGGTGCTAAAATACACCTAAACATATGCTTTTTAGAAATTAGAAAGAAAGGGTTCAAGTTGATCAAAAAAAAATAATGGGAAGGGAATGATAAAGAGCCAAGGGAGAGAAGTGCACCCAAAAATCGAGGTTGATTCTGTTCAACTCATTCTTTCTCAACTACATATACAAACTTCCTGGCCAGTATGGTAAACAGCAAACGTGTTGCCTGCTGGAAGGGAACACTGCCCATGTTGTATCCGCCGGCTGCAAGTTTTGCAATAGTAAGCATCGAATCTTGGCTTATACCTTTCACTGCGCACTGTACATAGCGAGCGCACAGAGTGCTATTTGTCAATGTTGACCATTAAGTGGCTAGCCCGGCGCTCCGTCTCGGAGTGAGATTCGCAACGGCAGCATGGCGCCGCGTCTAAGACAGCTGTGGACCCTGAACAGGAGCAACGCAAGCATGCCGAGGTTGAACGCGTTCAACGGGTCAATGAGAGTGCTGACGCGCCCATAGAGTTTCCTACAAAAATGACTAGAGGGAACTCGGGCGCTAGTGTTTACGGGAGCTGCAATGGGAGCGGTTGTCGCAGCATAGGAATTAAGGGAATTACATGGATTTGCCTAAACTTTACTCTTTTGGCTTCAAACGGCTTTGTGACTTCGTAAACTCATCATTTTCAACAGTGTATTGCGTCATAAATAATTAAAGAAAGATTAAAATTGCCCTGCGGCAGGATTCGAATACAGGGACTCTAGCAAAGAAGCCTGATATTGAAATCATTAAGCATGCAATGGACGCATGTATCGACAAGTGAATGAAACGCCTCTATGAATTTATCGCGGGCATGCCAGTGCCTTGAGACGCTTGGCGCGTTTCGATTTGGCCACCTCGACAAGCTCAATCGTTGCAATTAATAGCAATTGTACGCGTTCCCGGCGTCTTCTGCACTTCGAGGAATATAGATTCCGCTGAAGTAAACGACAATAAGATTTATATAGCGTAATGTACAAAGCCACAAGAATGTCTGAATCCACAAGCACGAAGATCAGACAAATCCATGTACGTCCCATCATTCCCATGGTAGGACAACGACTGCAGCGCCAGAGTTTCCTCTAGTAATTTTCGTAGGAAACTATGGACGCGCCTCACCCAAACGCGTGATTCGTATCGTGCTCGCCAGGAGCCGCAGGACGTTGAGCAGCGTTCGGGAGCCCCAACTATACAGTGCACTGTACCCTAACGGAAGAGAGCCGGCCCCACACTGATGCGTGGATGCCGAATAATACGAACGTCTACGTTACAGGACGGAGAAGGCATGGGCCAAGGTGACCCGGTGGACATCATCGTAATACGCCGCATTCATTTTCCTGTGCTGCTCTCTGCCGCACACTGCTGGAAACGTTTTGGGAGGGCGCCGAGGGTTTCGCTGGTTGGCGTACCGGCGCCATGCATGTTGAGCGTGCGTCATTTGTGTGTTTAGTGGATCGCGAATAATTAATGGTTTCTCCGGGGCAGCATGTAGTTTCTGGAAGCCATGTAGCACTCAACGACTATACCGGGTTAGCACGCCTGTGGAGGCCTATGTAATTTCAAAATAAGAGGAAAAGTGCGTGAGCAAGCCATCAGCCTCGCTATCTGAATAACATACCATTTCTCAATGTATCGTTGCACTATTACAATGGATGTTTTGATCGTGCCTTGGAAACATGTGCGGTTCATCGACATGCACCACTGAGTTCTTTTTCTACTGTGTCGTTTGTTTCCTCTCGTTCGGATTTATCGATGAGTGCGAAAATAAAATCTATAGTCGAGAGTTAGCGCCACGGTGCCACGGTTAGCGCTGTCTGTGTACCGGTTTCTTTCTACGTCCTCGTTCAGTCGCTCTTACACATTATATCATGGATGACATCCCCGACACCGTTGTTGCAAACATCAGCGAGGCGGTTGTTCATGCTGCTGTACCGAACGCACCGTGCGTCTATTGTCCCCGTTTGACGCAGAGGTAAAGAGCGCAGCTTTGGTATTAAGACATGTGTCAGCATAAGTACACGTACAGACCCACCCACCTACTAAGCGAACGCGACGGGCAGCTTACGGGAATGGTGACGCACGGATGTCGGCACAGCGCTGTGTCGCCGCTTGCCGCTTACTCTTCTTGTCGTGCGAAGTGAAGAGCAGTAGATTAATCTTTCGCGATGAAAACATTCCAAGATAGCAGTTGATTTCAAATCACCGAGGTCATAACTCAAGTAGAAAAGCCGTTTCCTTGTCCTACCAGCTTAATTTTTTAGTTCAGTTCCACCGTTAGCGGGTGCACGAACTCTAAGGCGCCAGGCGTCCTTCGCTGAACAGGATCAACGTTCGCTCAAACTTCATGAATACGGCTTGAGATGGTCTAAGCTTATGCATTTAAACTTAGCTACGTTTTGCCTCATTTTGAGCGTGATTAAGGATTGTTACGACTTCCAACCGGTGCCACCAGTGTTACGACACCCAACCGGTGCCACCAGTGTTACGAACTTGTACCGCTGCACCACGATTACGGCTTTGTGGTCCCGTAGCGCTCGTCACCCGTCTCGTGACAGAGCGTTGGTAGCGAAGACTCCGAGCCAGGCGTCGATGAGAATAACGAAAGGGATTTTATACATTATATACAGGTCATTGTACAGGACAAGATCGGATCGGCACTGGGGCCGAGAGCTCACACAAACGCGACTGTTCCCGCACGACGGCGTCCGGCGAAAACGCGTGACACATCTCACCCCAGTCGGGAGCGACACTCTCTCCCGGTGGGTCGGCGGATCCTGTTTTTCAGGCGGCGTGTCGCGTCTTTTATAATCCCCGAGGGACCATTGTCACTCAAACGGCCCAATACAAAGTCAGCACACGACGGTCGTCCGAGGGGTCCAACCAGCGACCGCGCTGGCCACCCGGTTCAAAGTTCGCGCGCGCGGTGACCTCCACCTCCAGGCAAAGGGAGGTGCGGCGCCGGGCTGTCTGGCACACGCTGACACGTCCAAACATGCGGCTCGCCGAGGCTTGTCCCGCAGCAGGACACCGCTGCCTGACGGCTCAGCATCTTGACTTGTGAAGGGAGAATTAGGGCGCTCGCAGGATAGATTCCGCATCTTGCAGATTCGGAATCCGGGCTTGTGGTAATGGCACAACAGCATCCCCGCCCTCAGATAAGGCGCCGGGAAGACGAGCTGCCTCCACGTGGCTCGGATGCCGGGCGCGCACGTTCGTCAGGCTCGTCCAAGTTCACGTCCAGTGTCGGGACGCCAGGTAACTTCACGTGCCCAGGTCCGACTCGCCAGGACAGGAGCTCTGCTCACCGCGTCGTCGCCAAGGCACCTTGACCAGCTCCGCTCGGGTCGTTCCTAAGACCTTGCTTCTCGCCACTGGTCCCGCTTGGTCGTTCTGCAGCTTGCAAAACCGACCGGCAAAAGGCAACACCCAACACGAACAAGTGCCCTCTGTCTCCCGTCAAACACCAGACAAAGCCATAATTCAAATCAACCTAACTAAATCGCTATCCCCTTTTGCTCCCGCTGCAACAAGAGGCAGGTGTACGATCTAGCACACAAGGCTCAAACAATCAGTTTTCAAATTAACAACACACCAAAATAGAAACAATTAATAATCAGCAATAATAATGACAAATAGAATGGTCCCCTTGAAATCGCTTTGGACCGAAAACATACTACTGAGGAAGCAAATGAGGTCATTCATTTTTCCCGGCGATATTTTCGCGGAATCCGAAGCTGCTTATATTTGCGACCCTGCTTATCCGTGTAGCGGCGGTACAATAAGCCAGATTCCTTGCCAAATGAAACCCTGTTTTTTTTTCACTCCCCGTTTGACGCTCTTCCTCAGATCGGCTAATGAACAGCCTTCCTGTTGCTCGCGAATCAGACTTTCTCTTTCAACTGCAGCCTGCTCCTGCCGGCTGGCGGAAACCGGAGCGAGTGTGGAGCCCGCGTCGCCTAATTGCGGCGTCGCGTCTATATCGCGGCTAGCCCTGCACGCGTCACTCCCACTCACTTCCAGGACCCGCTCGCCTAGGCCAGCCTCCGAGCTCTGCCTCTCCCGTGACTGCTCGCCACTCAAGTTACCCTGATCGGTCCCTGTACCGCACCGCTGTTCGCTCACCGACGCTAAGTCAAGTTCCCTCGACAGCGGGCGCGCTTTGGATCTCGTGAGGGCCATGTACGCCACGTCGGCAAAGAATGATTTGCCCTGATCCCTCAGCAGCTGCTCCGAGCTATTTGAGAAGAGGTAGGAAAATTGCTCCGGGAGGGCGGCTGACACAGCGGCTTCGGTGTTAAGTTTCCCAAACTCTCCTTCAATGATAACCGTTGCGATCGGTAAACAGACACTCTCCTTCTCGGCCACTTGCCGTATCCTAACGCACTCTCCAGTAAAATCACTCGAGGAGACGAAAGACGGGTGAACAACGTCCATAGTTGCTGCAGAGTCCCGCAGTGCTCGGCACTTCTTGCCGTTTACCTTAATTTCCTGCACATAGGGCTCCAATAGACGTATGTTCTTGTGAGTTTCCTGTATCGTTGCAAAAGCAATTCTCTCTGGGCAGCTTGCAGCGATGTGCCCTTGCTTTTTGCAATTGTAGCAGGTTAACGGTTTACGTTTTTCAAAAGAACGCGTCATTTCGTTTCGCTGTTTCGGACCATCGTCATCATTCTGAGATGCATTCTGTCCGTCCCTTACAGTTTCTTTGGGAAGGGACTCGTCTTCCCGAAACTCGCGACGCGTGATTTCCTTCCGTTCGTCGGGCTTCCCGTAAAACCCATCTCTTCTATCTGCTTTTTCTATGCGCACTGCCTTGCTGTGCAAGCTGCGGCGGGTGTAATACTCTTCCGCTAACTCTGCTGCCTTGTTTAGCTTAACCTCCTTTAGCCTATCTTGCAGCCAGAGCCGGACATCCTCATCAATGCAACGGTAGAACTGCTCCAACGCGATGCATTCGACAATTTTGTCGCGGTCGTCGTAAACCTCTTCGCCCTTCAGCCATTCCACCAAGTCGGCTTTTAGACGAAACGCGAAGTCAACATTCGACTCCTTGCCCTTTTATGCATACCGGAACCTCTGCCGGAAAGCTTCGGGCGACAATTTGTACTTCCGCAGTAGCGCTTCCTTCACATCACTGTAGCTCTCAAACGCCTCTTTCGATAAGCAAGTTATTACGTCTGATGCCTCCCCAGGAAGCAACGCTAACAGATTCTGTGCCCAAAGGGATCGCTCAATGCTATTCCGTTCGCACACGTGCTCAAATTTCACGAGGTATTTGGCCATATCCTCTCCGACGACAAAGGGTGGAAGTTGATCGCGTATTCTTGGAACATTAGAAGTGAGACTAGGCGCTGGCGAGCTATTTCGGGTCTCCAACTCTTTCATTTTAAGCTCGTGCTCACGAATCTCTCTCCTTTCCTCCTTTTCCTCCTCGCGACGTTGCTGTTCTCTCCTTTCCTCTTCGCGACGTTCCTGTTCTCTCCTTTCCTCCCTTTCCCGACGTTCATTTTCTCTCCTTTCCTGCTCGCAACGTTCCTTCTCCTCCCTTTCCCGACGTTCATTGATATCCGCCCAGGCCTCTGCGGCTTCCTCAGCCGTTACGTCCCCAGTCCTCATGACCTCAAGGATCGCATTCTTTCTTTTGGTTGAGCCCAACTCAATGCCCAACTCCTCACAAATTTCGAGAAGTTCCTTCACCTTGTACTTCTCCATCGTTCACACTGTCCTCCTGCTGTTTACCCTTTTTGAATATACCTGCCGTACGCTACTATAACACTACTAGTAAGACATATGCAAGTATTTCACACACTGCCCTGTTTACCCCCTCAGCATCCCCTGGTTTTCAAAACACTCTTACTAGGCTTGAAACACACAAGGTTATCACAATGCAACACCAAATCCTTCCCTAAGCTACTATAACCTGTGTCAGAGAAAGTCTGGTGTTTGAGGTAAACTTCAGGCACTCACCGCGCCGAGGTAGCTGATGCCGGTCAATCCCACCGCTGCCACCAGTGTTACGACTTCCAACCGGTGCCACCAGTGTTACGACACCCAACCGGTGCCACCAGTGTTACGAACTTGTACCGCTGCACCACGATTACGGCTTTGTGGTCCCGTAGCGCTCGTCACCCGTTTCGTGACAGAGCGTTGGTAGCGAAGACTCCGAGCCAGGCGTCGATGAGAATAACGAAAGGGATTTTATACATTATATACAGGTCATTGTACAGGACAAGATCGGATCGGCACTGGGGCCGAGAGCTCACACAAACGCGACTGTTCCCGCACGACGGCGTCCGGCGAAAACGCGTGACACATCTCACCCCAGTCGGGAGCGACACTCTCTCCCGGTGGGTCGGCGGATCCTGTTTTTCAGGCGGCGTGTCGCGTCTTTTATAATCCCCGAGGGACCATTGTCACTCAAACGGCCCAATACAAAGTCAGCACACGACGGTCGTCCGAGGGGTCCAACCAGCGACCGCGCTGGCCACCCGGTTCAAAGTTCGCGCGCGCGGTGACCTCCACCTCCAGGCAAAGGGAGGTGCGGCGCCGGGCTGTCTGGCACACGCTGACACGTCCAAACATGCGGCTCGCCGAGGCTTCTCCCGCAGCAGGACACCGCTGCCTGACGGCTCAGCATCTTGACTTGTGAAGGGAGAATTAGGGCGCTCGCAGGATAGATTCCGCATCTTGCAGATTCGGAATCCGGGCTTGTGGTAATGGCACAACAGGATGTATACAAGGTGGTGCGGCTATCGCACTGTCGGTTTGACGGCCGATCGCGCTGTGGTCAGCACGCCGATTTTATCGGGGCGGTCGGCAAGAAATCCTATTGCAGTACGATAACTTGCGTTCGTCGGCTGCATCGTTGTTGGCCTGGTACGATAGTCGGCCAATCGCTGGCGTGAGCGTGTTGTCGGTCTGATGTCGAGCTAGTATTACCGCGGCTTAAACGTGTACATTAAGTCAGGCACGCGCTGCCACCACTAACAAGCGAGTGCCGATGCTGCAAGAATAATGTGTCTCCAACGTGATGTTTTTAAGCGTCGCCCAACTGTAACCGCAGGGGTTTTACTAGCCATCAATAAAACGCGGCAAGTGACTCACGGTGCAGTCCGAAGGAAGCCCCGGCCCCTATGTTTTGAAATGGAGTTGTAGTCTCATATGCTGCCTATAAACGCACGTTTTCGGTACCGCACCGACGTCGAGCCACCAGTGGAGTTTCAACGCGGTACATGGCACGAGTGTGGGCAGCAGCTAGCGTCTGAGAGCCTTTTTTTTTATATAGATTTTCATTTTCGGAGGACTTTTCCCCGATGACGGGCAGTGCGGCCGCGCCCGTGACACTTGAAAAACGTTGCGCGACTAAACCGCTAGGGCATGGCGCATGCGCCGTCCCGCCGTGAGGAAAGCCGATTGCACGTTCAATAAGATGGGAGTAAGATGCAAATTAAGTTAAACAAAAAGAAAACAGGATAGAGGCAATCAACATTTATTCACCGAATAAATTTAACAGTCATGTCTGTTGACCTTGCCTTCGTACCTTTGTACGTGTCGCCGCATGCTTGTCATGAAATTTAAAAGAATAAAATGGCCTATACTCGAGGACAACTTTCTGGGGCAATGAAGGGAAAGCTACGAGGCAAAGCGCGCAAAAGTGAGAGCGCTTCTGGAACGAGTACCGTGTTTTCATCCACGTTAGCTTAAGCTGGGAAAGAGAAAACATAAGCACTCATTAGCAGCAGCTAAGCAAGATAAAACACGCCACTGAATCTGAAAGTTCACTTATTTTGCGGCTGTTTCCTTCCGCGTCTGGGCAAACGCGAAACGGTCGCACGTGAAGCTGCGTCCATTCAGCGGACGTTCCGAGCAACCTAAAGCACTTGCAAACGCTGGCGGACTACTTGGCGCCGTAACACATGTGGAGCAGCCACGCGCACGTAGCTTTCCGTTCATTGCCACAGAAAGTTGTCCGCGAATATAGTCGTGCCCGAAGCCATGTGGTGACCGCGTTACGTTTAGGAATGGTACGAGCGTCCAAACAATTGTGGATGCTGCATTGCATAGCACGTGCTCATACACACAACCGAGATGCAACACTTGCTACCGCTATAGTCGGGAATATCGCGGTTGCGAAATATGTATAAGACCGAAACACTACCACGCGACTTTGTTCGCCTGCTCCAATCTCTGCGGGCTTTTTGTGCAGAAAGGAAAAGTTCTTGCATTTCTGACCTAGTTGCGATGTGCATTACGTGCATCGAACATGCAAATACATTTTTTAAACAAACCCCGCACGAAAGCACTTTATCCGAAATTGTGTGAAATGTGAAAATATTCGTTATTCGATTCTAGGTTTCAAGATCGTTTCTCTCGAGCACTCGTTATCCATTGGAAATGTTCGCAATTCGAACTCCACTGATAAAAAAAACGAGGGCTCACTTGGAGCAAGGTCGGCGTCCAGTTGTCGACGTACTGCCTCGAGTGGTGGCAGAAGCTCTTCGTTTTCCGACTGAGATGATTCCTCCGAACCTGTGTATGGTCTTGCTGGCCTTTCCATGGCTGTGAGCCCGCGCGAGCTGCGATAGCATTTAAAGTGACAGCATTAGGTTCTCGTCATGGCGCCTTTCGACTTCGCATTCCATGCATACGGAACGAGAAACACCATATTTATCATATTAATCAGTGTATATAAAGAGAGGCTTCGCCTTCTTGCAGGATAGAGTGGTCTCAGCGAAAACACAGGAGTGGGAAAACCAGTGCCATGACATACTAAGCTCAGACGCGAGCTTATACGCAAACAAAATGGGGCCGAGGCATGTACAGAGTGTTGAGACGGAATCTCGTGAGAAGCGTCGAGTGGAGTAGGAAGCGTGGCTTACTGTTCATGCTGGCTTGTAAATGCCAAGTGTACCGGCGTTCATAAGCAGCAAGGAATGGCTTAGAACGCGAGTGTACAATTTCCTCGCAAGCGCGAAGCTGGACGCTGCCGAGACGCATATTATGGCAGCAGTTGAACCTGGTCGTGTCGTTTACTGGCCGGAACCAAGTAGTTCAAGAAACACTTCGCGTAGGACAAGCTCAGTTCAGTGGGCAGAGTGTGTGACAGACTGATTCCCGCCGGGTGCGTCTGTGGTGTTGGTGCGCCACAAGGTCATGTAGAGCGACGCGTTTCTCGGTGAAAATTCGACCAACTTCGACGCGTACTCAAGAGCTTAAAAAAGGTCGTTGAACAAGAGCTGCGCTGCTGGCAAACACCACAAAAAGCTTCGCTTAAAGCGTTGCCCACAGCGCATGGCATCCGCTGTGGGTGTTCACGGTAGCCGGCCAAGGACAAAGGATCAGTAAGGACCGAAGCGCAACGAAGGTAGTATTAAATCAAAACCACTTACTTCGATTCGAAGTGTGTTGGCAGCTGCTCCAGTGTAGCGGACAGCCTGTAGAAGTAACGCCTCACTTACGCCTCACAAATGCGAAACGCAATCGCAGAAGACCTACAAAATGCCAACGCAGTAAGAACAGTGCGCTATCACAGGAACGTTCCAACGGTTTTAATCTCGTGCGTCTCGTTGCGCCACAGCGCCACCTGAGCCGCAAAATTGCGGCTGATTGGTCAGATTTTCTCCGCCATCTCTGAATGATGATTGGTCCCAAGGGCTGGTCAACTGACGCAGTGTAACAAGAAAAGGTGCTCCCGGTGTCCCAACAAGCGCGGGCGGCTCGGCTACGCAGGGCGCCGCCGCAAGAGGCAGCACATATCTTGGTCGCATGCTGCTCCCAGTGGTTTGCGCTGAGGCTTCAGCGGCGACATTTTGAAGCGAAGCTGTTTATGGCTAGGGTTTCGTGAAATTTTAAGGCGAAAGCCTTTCTAGCCTCATGGTGAAGTTTGTGTCAGCAGACCTGATCGCCGGAGTGTCCGCCGACGTGTGATGACGCCATATGAAGACAGATTAAAGAATGAAAAATGATTGATTGTGACAGTTAGTGTATGATAACGTCATAATAGGGATTGGTAGAGGTTAATAATGACTAATGACTTGTAATGGCTGCTAATTGCTCCGAAATGACCAGTATGTCCAACGACGTCTTGTAATGACCGTGATTGATTAGAAATGACTAGAAATGTCTAGTAATAAGTAGTAATGACTAAAATGGCAAATGACTTGTAATGACTAGTAATGATTATGAAATGACCAATATATCTCACGACGAATTGTAACGACCACAATTGATTACAAATGACTAAAAGTGCTTAGTAGTGAGCAGTGATGACTAAAAGAAAGAAGAGAAAGAGAAGAGGCGAATGATAAGAGGAGGAAGAGTAGGCTTTCGCCGTTCACCTCTTAATTTTTCATATGTGTGAGCAAAATTATAATCGTCAGCAATGGCTCGTGCCACTGCTCGCGCGTTTGTCGTCTTCGTCCACAGCCGGGCCGCAGACGCCCCTCGGCGTAACCGCGGGAACGCGCTCGTGCCACTGCTCGCGCGTTCGCCGTCGTCGTCTTCTTCCACGGCTGGCTCCGTTGCCGCCCATCGTGCCAGCGTTCCCATACTACCCCTCCTCCCTCTGCGAAGGCGCTCACGGCCCTGGCCCACTGTCAGTCAGTGCGGTGATTTCGGTCTCAAATTCTTCGCCTCATTGTACCGCGAAATGAAAGCACGAATGTATACAACGAATGCGTATAACGAATGTGTAACACGAATGAACGCGAATCTTTAAAAACAAATGTCTGTGCGTACCTTTCGTCACGATGACCACTGAACAAGGCAATAATTGTGTTCGTACCTTTGTTCGACATTATGTGTCACCTCTTTGTCGTGTGCTACACAGCATCGCTGGTAATTCACTTTTACAGAGTGGAACGGCTCTTATTTTTTCTCGAACGCTTCATTATTGCGTTTATTCGAGAATTTCTCGCTGAAAATTAATTTCTGCTGCCACAGAAGCATATTGCTTATCTATCGTTGCCATTTAATACAGTGAACGCCGACATAGACAGATGCTTCGAATAGCCCTGTTTTGGCCACAGGTGTGCAAATGCCCTCATTTCTTGTTCTCCGCTGCGGGGCGGTTCCCCGACTTCTGCTCCTGGCTAGAGTGCTGCACGTGTGCACACACATAAAGCGTTAGCCGTATGGATACCACATCGTGGTGGAAACACTGGTCTGAGCGTAACTTAAACATCAAGCTAACCCTATCTAATCTTTTTATTGGGCGCGGACAAACGCCTACGATTTTCAATCGGTTTTTAATAACGACCGCAACACCGCCTCCCTCCCATTGGCGTCAGATGTCCCGCAAGGATGCGCCCTCGAACCCCTGATGTTCTTGATATATGTTAAGGATTTGCTTTTACACGTGTCCTCACACGTCCGCATGTTTTCTGACGATTGCGTCATCCATCGACACTTCCCTGCCACTTCTGACCAACAAGCTCTGCATACTAACCTTAACCACGTTATAAATTGGTGCAGACAATAGTTAGTTGCAAACATGCCTAATAATTATAAATCTGTAACCATTTCCAGTGGTCCTAACCCACTTAACTTTTCGCATTCAGTTTCGGACGTTTCTGTCGAAGCCATACTGATTCAAATGCATTAAAATCACCTTATGGAGTGACTTGTCCTGGCGTAATCATATACCTAACTTCATCTCATCTGCCAATAACATACTAGGTTTGTTATAACGGAACACCATGTCCCGAGCATGCCTTTTCTGCAGCTTGGAGCCCACACCAATCATAATTCATTCACGCTGTGGAAGCAGTTCTGAATCGCAGCGCTCGATTCATCTATTCCACTTATCAATACCATGTTAGCGTAATAGTATTAAAGGCAGAATCAGGTTTATCAAGTTTTCCTCTTCGCCGTCGTATTGCCACGCTGTCTTAGTTCTGCAAATTTTTCGCAGCTCTATCGCACCTCCCACAGCCTTTTATATCTCTCCCTCGGTACACATCACAGATCAGACCGGCCACGAAATGTAAGTTATTATTATTATTATTATTATTATTATTATTATTATTATTATTATTATTATTATTATTATTATTATTATTATTATTATTATTATTCTAACATTTGGCGGGTTAGGAAGGCCCACAAACAGTGGCGTAGCTAGGTCGTCTGGCACCCGGGGCCCATAGGTGTTCTGTCACCCCCCTCTCCGGGTGTAGCCGGCGGAGAGGGGTGCCTTCAGAAGTATGACACCCCACCCCCTCACTGGCCCCTTGCACCCGGGGCCCACGGCTCACCAGATCAGGAATTGGCCACCCTGGTGCAGTATTCGGCCACCCCCTCCCACATCATCATCATCATCACCAGCCTGGTTACGCCCACTGCAGGGCAAAGGCCTCTCCCATACTTCTCCAACAACCCCGGTCATGTACTAATTGTGGCCATGCCGTCCCTGCAAACTTCTTAATCTCATCCGCCCACCTAACTTTCTGCCGCCCCCTGCTACGCTTCCCTTCCCTTGGGATCCAGTCCGTAACCCTTAATGACCATCGGTTATCCTCCCTCCTCATTACATGTCCTGCCCATGCCCATTTCTTTTTCTTGATTTCATCTAAGATGTCATTAACTCGCGTTTGTTCCCTCACCCAATCTGCTCTTTTCTTATCCCACATGGCTCACTCAATTACCCAATAGCCCGCAGTCCCCAGCAGCTGCGGAGCACCTGACCAAGGCGGCGGTCAGACGTGTAACGCAGCAGAGGGTGCTAAGAATCTCTGGGTCCGGACAGGCCGCCACTGGAAACTGACCCTTAATTGCAACTTTTAACACCCGAACTCTCCTGAGTGAGGCCAGCTTAGCAGGACTCTTTGAGGAATTATCAGACATTGTTTGGTATATCATCGGCCTTAGCGAGATTAGAACTGGTGAGGCTTATACATTGCTGAATAACGGACATGCCCTCTGCTATAGAGGTCGCCTAGATAAGAAGCAATACGGGGTAGGATTCCTAATCCATAAGAACAAAGCGGGCAACATTGACGAATTCTACAGCATTAATGAGAGGGTAGCTGTAGTCGTAATCAAACTTAATAAAAGGTATAGATTAAAGGTAGTACGAGCCTGCGCTTAAACATGCAAACACGATGATGAGGAAGTAGATCAGTTTTATAAAGATGTTGAATTAACGATTAGAAAAGTGCAAACTCAGTATACTGTAGTAATGGGCGACTTCAATGCAAAAATGGGGGAAAAGCAGGCTGGTGAACAAGCACTTGGCAACCATGGCGTCGATTCTAAGAACGCTAGAGCAGAGATGCTGGTAGAATTCGCAGAAAGGAATAAGCTTCGAATAATGAACACCTTTTTCAGGAAGTGTAGCAACAGAAAGTGGACCTGGAAAAGCCTTAATGGTGAAACAAGAAATGAAATTGACTTCGTACTTTCTGCCTGTTCCAGCAGAGTGCAGGATGTAGAAGTGATAGGTAGGGTAAAGTGCAGTGATCATAGGTTAGTGAGGGCTAGAATTCACCTAAATTTGAAGAGAGAAAGAGCAAAATTTGTCAAGAAGAAACAGGTCAACCTAGAGGCAGTAAGGGTAAAAGCAGACAAAGTCAGGCTGGTACTTGCAAACAAATATGCAGCCTTAGAACAGAGAGATGATGAAGACATAGAGCTAATGAATGAAACAGTAACTAGGTAGGCTTCAGAGGCAGTAATTGAAATAGGAGGCAAGGCACCAAGGCAACCAGTAGGCAAGCTCACCCAAGTAACAAAGGACCTAATAAAGAAACGACAAAAATGATAGTGTCCAACTCAAGAGATAGGATAGAATTCGCAGAACTGTCAAAACTGATCGATAAGGCGAGAATAAGGGATATTCGAAACTATAACGTGAGAAAGACTGAAGGAGCCGTAAAAAATGGAGCAGCCTGAAATCAGTGAGAAAGAAAGTTGGCATAGGACAAACCAAGGTGTATGCACTGAAAGCTAAGCAGGGTAATACCATAAGCAATCTCGAAGATATAGTAAAATCAGCGGAAGAATTCTATACTGACCTGTACAGTACCCAGAGGAATCAGGATACCTCAATTAGAAACAGTAATGAACAGGAGACAGGAACTCCTCCAATAACTAGCGATGAGGTCAGAAGGGCGTTGCAAGACATGAAACGAAGAAGAGCGGCAGGAGAAGATGGAATAACAGTCGATTTAATCAAAGATGGAGGAGACATAATGCTTGAAAAACTGGCGGCTCCTTATACGAAGTGTCTATCGAGTGCAAAGGTCCAAGAAAACTGGAAGAATGCAAACATTATACTAATCCACAAAAAGGGAGACGTTAAAGAATTGAAAAATTATAGGCCCATTAGCTTACTACCAGCATTATATAAAATATTTACCAAAATATTCTCCAATAGAATAAGTGCAACACTAAACTTTAGTCAACCAAGGGAACAGGCGGGCTTCAGGAAGGGATACTGTACAATGGATCCCATCAATCTCATTAATCAGGTTACCGAGAAATCCGCAGAGTATAAGAAGCATTTCTATATGGCTTTCATAGATTACGAAAAGGCACTTGATTCAGTAGATATACCAACAGTCGTAGCGGCATTACGTAATCAAGGAGTACAGAACGCTTACGTAAATACCTTGGAAAATATCTACAGAGTTTCTACAGCTACCTTAGTTCTACACAAGAAAAGCAGGAAGATACCTATAAATAAAGGGGTCAGACAGGGAGACACAGTCTGTCCAATGGTACTCGTTGCGTGCTTAGAAGAAGTATTCAAGCCATTAAACTGGGAAGGCTTAGGAGTAAAGATCGACGGCGAATATCTCAGCAACTTTCGGTTTGCCGATGACATTGTTCTATTCAGCAACAATGCAGACGAGTTACAACAAATGATTGAGGACCTTAACAGAGAGAGTGTAAGAGTCGGGTTGAAGATTGAAACAAGACGGGAATTCTGTAACGTTTACAACTTCACTGGGAACTAACTAATTACGATAAGTAAACGTAACTCGGCGTAATCATAGAGTAGTTTTAGCGGCCATTATCAGTCTAATTATTTCTGAGATATCTACACTACGTAGACAGCTATAGAGCATTCGGGAGAAACTGGAGACGAACATTTTTTCGTGTCGACGCGACACGCGTAGACAGATGGTCATCGACCACCGCCGGAGGGCAGCTCTATACAGCATGGCTGTAAAAAAACATCACCGACAATTGCTATTCTCCTTAACGCTAAATGTGAGCGCAGCTCTATAAGTGTTTTCGTTTCGCGATATACAGGCTGGCGCCGACAATCTATCTCGTGCGGCACGTTGCTGTTTACTTTACTGTTTTTAATTTGTATAAATGACATCGTAAAAACCACAACTCCTGGTGTGCAAATTAGACTGTTTGCCGATGATTCTATTTTGTACAGTGACATAACTTGTAAGAATTATCAGACTGTCCTCGAAAAGAATTTAAATAACATATTAAAGTGGTGTAATGAATGGGGTGTTTATTAACGCTGATAAATACGTCTTTCTTCGTGTTACTCGTAAAAAAAGCCCACTAACTTTTTCTTATACGCTAGGTTCTTCAGCTCTGCGTGAAACTCGCAATTACAATTACTTAGGTGTTACTTTGACTTCCACATTGTCATGGAACATGCACATTAATGATATTTGTTCTTCTGCTTTCCGCAAACTCTGTTTCCTAAGACACAAACTGAAAAATGCCCCTCCTAATGTGAAATTACTGTGTTATTTTACATTTATTAGACGAAAGTTAGAGTATGCATGTATATCATGGGATCCTTACACTAAATCAAATATCGTGCGTGTTGAACGAATACAAAGAAAGGCAGTCAGGTTTATATTTAATAAATTCGCAAGACTGGACTCTCCCTCTAAAATTATGACAGAAAACTCCATACCTACTCCTGAATTGCGCCGAAAGCTGCTCAGACTTGGATTCCTTTCCCTTCTTCTCAACAACAGGCTTGAAATTAAACCTTTGACTTATATAACGCCTGCAATAACACGGCAAACAAGACAGCATCATCCGGATTCACTAACACCCTATTATGCTCGAACTGACACGTTTAAATTTTCTTTTTTTCCCAGAACAGTATCAGACTGGAACGACAGTTTACAGACAGTGTGACAAAAATTTGTAAAAATTTGTATTTGTTTGTTCTTAATTTGTTCTCTTTTGTTTGTATACGTTCTATTGCCCCTCTGCTTGGACCGAAAGGTCTGCAGTATGTACTAAATAAATAAAATAAACCGAGTCACGACTCACCTGACATAAACATTCACTATCATTAAACGAACACCCATTTCACACGGAAAGCCATAAGCACTCGTTTTTCCCTTTAATGACGCGTGAATGGAATAAGCTGGGCCCTAGTATTACAAACAGCCCATCGTTAACTACTTTTTTTTAGATTAGCCGAAAATGAATTGAATGCTTCACAATTATGACGTACCTGTGTCACCATTTATTTTTGTGCCATTTTATTTGATTATATTGTGTACTAATCACTATTTCTTTAACGACACCTTAAACGTATCTTATGGATTACTACCTCTTGTGTATACCTCAGTGTTATAACTTGTATTACTTGCCATTACTGAGAACTATTGTTTATTTATGCAAATTGTTTACTTCTTTTCCTGTTGTAATTATTGCTTACCACCATTGGTATTTGATAGACTACCACATTACCCCTTGTAACTCTTAAATTTAATGCTATGTGTTATTGTGTAATTTATGCCTACCATTTTCTTCACCTTTGTAAATTTTCTACTTTTTTAATTACCTCTCGTTTTTTTCGTAACATTATCACAGTGTATTACGTCACTTTTCTGCCTACCACATTGTCTGCCTCTGCTAATTGCATGTCTAGTATGTGTAATCCTAATATTGCGCTATTATTGTTACATTGCAAGGTAACTATGTATGCCCTTCCTGTTATGATCCCCGATGGGATCGACAGTATGAATAAATAAAGTGCGGCAAGGCCGCTTCGCTACGCGCCACACTGGTTCACATGCAAGCGACGGCGCGGCGGTTGTCGCGGCGGCTGAGCGGCACCGCGGCGCAGCTTCGCTTCGCATGCTTCGTTTTGGCGCGACGCTTTACACGACGCTAAGAAAGGCATCCTCGGGTATCTTTCAACTTGTGCACTCTTTGGGGTATATCGCTGCATACGCACCGGTAAAAGCGGGTATAGGTAGCAAGCAGCGCCAAAATTTCCTTGGATTTGCTTTTTTTTCTATCTGCAAGCGAAGATTCCAAGTAGATATATTCCAAGATTCTGCTGTGCGAAATTCGATTACACCACCAAAGTTGGGAAGATCACTGCCGCTGTTCTTTGACCCCACCATGCACGAAAACGGTATTTACATCATTTGAAAGCTAGAATAAGGCAATACGCTAAAGCTCAAGCATGTGGTGCCTGAGATGGCTATTTGAATAGAGACCTCGAATTAACACAGGAATCTGACACTATATAACGTTTCTCTAGAGAGCACACAGGGATGACAGAGATGCCAAATTCAACACCTGAAACAGAACAAATTTTAATCTATGGCACAGTTACCTTCAACAGAGTCTGTAGGGGCGCGGGACTATCAGATCATTGACTACCTGATCTATGATAGGCTTGCATTCCACTCGCGCACGAATACAAACCAGTTGGGTCCCTTCGAATATTATTTGGCAGACATTCCTCTTCCACCTTCAAAAGCCCTTTGAGTCGCTCCATTCGAGTGACAGTGAAGAAATAAAACACTGCGAAAAATTGAAGAATCTGACTTTATTGGTGAAATTGTGCCCAGGAAGACAGGCAAAACTCGCAGCAGCGTGCACAATGAGCGACACTAATTTTGCGAGTGAAGTCTCAACTATTTACACACGTATCTTGGTACATGGCAGAGTAATCACACGGTGTTCGTGTATTCGGAAATGTAGAACAGGTTCCGCGTAGCACTAGTAATATGATTAGACAAGGCTCGCTATAAAATAGACCAGTAAAAATTTTCTGATGCTGTAGACGTGTCATTCGCTGAGCAACCAGTCATAACAGTGAGAACACGGTGAATGACAGTACATAAGATAAAAGACGACTAAAACAATGTATGTTCAACGGTAAATTGAAGGGTGTTAAAAAAGGTACACGTGGTTTAATCAGGCTCATGAGGAACAAGGCACATGGTCTCATTGTCTCTTAACATCATGTGCAGTATCAGAGCTATAATGTTTTTGGTAGTATGCAAGGAATGTTCTTGAACTAACTGAAACTCCGGCGAGGTAACCGACTCACCACCACCCTTCTGTCGCAATATGCACCAGTCCTGCTGTAATGTAATGTATTCCCATGATCTAGCGTTTGAAATGCCTTTCTAAGGACAAGTCCAGCAGCAGTGAGGGAAAATGACTACAACCATTACGATACAGATTCCAACATGTTTTTCGAAATTATACACGTGCGGGAACACCATGTGCAAGTCGTACAGTTCCAGGACAAGGCTAATAAGGCAGTGGCACTGTACACGGCATGGAAAAAATGATACAACAGCATGGGGTGGTGTATCAAGATGCAGCAGGAGCGAGTGAAAATTGCTTACGAGTTCGCACATCGTACGAGCATGTATTTCCCAGATGCCGTCAGTATGCATACGTGCAATTAGCAAACACTACTATCACCGATTTCCTCAATGGCAGTAACTTAATGTAGCAAGCATCAAGAAACACGTGTGGCTATGAAATTAGAATTGTTTAATGCACGTAGATGCTGATCATCAGTGCACTTTGTAAGTTCGCTTCTATTTTGTATAAGCAAGCCTACTTGACCGGCGCATGAGGCCATATGTACACGGTCGTCGTCTAACATGCCTTTTATGCATGTTCTATTTTTAAGCAAAGCTGCCCAGATATATGACAAACGCCAAATAAATGGAGGCTCTATTTACAATGATCACAGAAAGTAAGAGCAGACTTAGTGGTACACGGCCCCAGGTCTAGCTCCCATAGTGATCGTCTGCATGGTGCGGAGCCAGTGCACCGGCAGGCGTCATTGATAAACGTATTAAAAACATGTCAAGGTATTTAAAATACTTAAAATCGTGTTAAAATCGTTTTAAGCTGCCCGCAGGCAGGGCAAGCATTAAATAGTGGCAATCCATTGCTGAAGAACATTTATGCAACGTCGACTTCAGCTGGAATTAGCTCCTGACGAAGTCTCTTGCACGTGCCAGCACCCACACTGCACAGAGAAGGCAAACTTGCTATTCAAAAACAGAATAAAAACGAAATATCCATAACACTAATAGTTTAAGCATCCGGATCTCAATGTTGACGTCAAATGCCAGAAAACAAAATTGACCTACAGTTTATTGCATGTAATGATAAAGACGAATAAAAAATTACTTGAGGAACTTTTCTGCACGCAACAAAGGACGAGTTGGTGAACGAAGCACTGAGATAATACCTAGACTACACTTGATGCAACATTACACTGTTGTGTTCGGCGATGTTATATTTTTTGTTAATTCCATTCTTGGCTTCACCCCACTTGATACCACAGAGTGAAATTAGTGGGCCTATACAAAAACTGCTGAAACGGGGATATAAACACATTCTATTGAACTAAATGCCGAAGTTCTCAGGGTATATCCTTTGTTATTGAAAATAAACAACTACCATCTTGTGGCAGCCTGTTAAACAGTTGGTGTTACAGCAAGGAATATAGTCCCTTACACGTACTTGTGTATCTTTTCCCGGTGACCGCTTTTTACCGGCTAACAAATGTTAAACGTTATCACTCGGTGCAAGATGCGCCTGCATGCATCAGAACATTTGATTGTTGTAGTCGAGAATATCTTGTCTGTGTTGTCACCGAGCTTTTTGCAATACTGTGTGCGTGGCAGGAGGAGTGTTGTACATTCGAGAACGTGTGCGCGCACTAGCGATTACACTAGAACGTTCAATTACAAATGTATAAATAGCCGACCAACGCGTCCGACCTGAACATCGGATTTCGCCCATCCCCGACTGTGCTCGCCGCTGTCATGGTGCTTTGAGTGTCACTTGCTTTTTCTGGGCATATGTTCGCCCTACAAAGAAGTGCTTTTGTTACTCAGTTTTCATTACAGTGTTTCTCACCGTAACGATAATGTGACAATATTTCTGCACTTGACCGAGCGAGTTTCTGAAATGTTCAGCCTCGGAAGCTGAATGCACAAAACGTTTGCCAAGTGGGAGGTAGACAATATTTTTGCTGGATGTATTCTGTGGGAATACATATTTCTCTCGCTTGAGCATCTCATTCCGCCTTAGGGGCTCAGGCCTGATAAGTCACGACACTGCGACAACCGGCTAGTAGGTTGAAGATGAGCGATGATTACATACGTGAACAGGAAAATATTTGTGGGGCAGAAAAATTAAGGAACCATGGGGTGGGAAAATATTCGAAATATGAAATAGGAATATACATAATTTGATAATTCGCATTCCGAAATTGTTGAGGACTGATGGACAACAACAGTTTGTAAACCGGGAGAAAGGCCAACGCAAACGGAGTTTCATCCTAATAGAACCATCGCAGCAGAAAACAGTGATACGCAGACGAACATGTTACGGAGTGGAAGGCTTGAGTGGATCACTTCTGCACAATGCTTGCAGTCGTTGATAACCGTGCCCCACCTTAGGAAGCCAGCTAATTTGTTGCCACACTTTAGGCAAATTTATTATTTGGCCAGTCTCAATATGTTTATTATCCTTGACTAGTATTAAGTAGTAGTATAGTTTTTTAATAAGGAACTGTACTGTCTGCACGTGGCGACGCGCTGTAATATTCGAATTGCTGTCATTCATAGTGGATTAAGTACGTTTTTTACTTTATTATTTACAAGCGTCCGAGTTCAACTGACATCCGGTTCTTAATAGTATTAGATATATCGAATAACGCTAATTAGACTTTCGTTGCCAATGGACTCTATAAAAATGTATATTTCGTTATGTTTAGAAATTATGCATATACATTTCATCCAATAATGAAAGTTCGCTTTTATAAAATGTTCGTATTTGATAAGAAGATTTCACTGTTCTAACACCGCAAGGAAAAAGCGTACACCAAATAGTTTTCTTTTGGCCGATCAGAGCGTAGAGGTTTAAACTGCACTCCATCCAAGCGACTTCAGCGTTCCTACTTTTTTTTTTTTCTGACACAGTCAGACTTTATGAGCATTCTTTTGAGTCTTGGAACAAATGTGCTGGGATTGATGATGTGTCCATTGAAGACATCGATAGAAATATCGAAGTTCTAAAAGAAGGAGTTCTTTATATTTAACGCTACCATAGAATGTGAAAACAGAAAAGTGGAAACAAGAGGTGAAAGGCAGAGAGTGTAAGCTGACTAAGTGTGCGGTTGGCTACTCTGTACAGGGGGGTGGAGTAGCGGCAGAAATTATGAGAAAAGAAGAGAAGATTATAGTGTGAGAAATGCGTTTGTTTTTTGTTTCGATCGGTGCCGATTCTTTTAAAAAGTTCACTAGCGCTTTAGAAGCAGCTTGGGCCGACGTCGGCTGGGACCAAGGTTCAAGAATTCAGGCTTCTGTAAGGGGACGGTTGTCAATCATATCTAGGGGGGTGCTGAGGACTTTCCTTTGTGCACTGAAGTGACGACAATGCCATACAAGGTGCGCTATCATGTCTTTGCACTCAGACTTTCCATTCTGGACTCGTGGCGATTTCTATGGGATATGAGTACGCATTAGTAAAAGCGAGAGAGCTAATTGAGAGTTACCTCCCGTCGTGGTAAGCCATGTGGAAGGCGGAGCTTCGGATTAAAAGCCAGGGAACGAATGCGCTGTTCTTTAAAGTTACGTAAGCTCGCGAGCAAGTTCACGGAACTTTCTCGCTGCGTCTACTCTTGACATCGGTATAGCGACTGTTGTGTGAAGATTGGGGGGCTCAATGCTAGTTCCCAAGGACGCCACAGTGACTTCGCAATCATTGAAATACGATAAGATATTCTTTTCCTCAAATGTCTGATTTTAAATTTCTTTCGTGTCCACGACAATATCGTTCGTGTGGTCCACGGGTTAGTGCAGAGAGCAAACTCCAGAGGGCGACCTTAGAATCGCACAAGATAGACCATTTCTGGGGCGTTTCCCGTTATCAATTGAATTGCTGTACGCGAAGCTGGAAGTTTAGACAGCTGTCATTTATGTCAAGTGCGATGAAGTGCTTTATAAATTCCCATGAAGTCATCCCGCCAAATGGTTACCTTCAAATGCGCGCCTTGCATTTGCTGCCTAATAACCTGTGTACCTTGTTAAATATATCTAAATTCCGTGTATCCAAGCTAACGTTTGACAAGTGGTTCAACGAAAGAAAATGAATGTTTAAAATGCACTGTGGAAGATACAATGATAAGACCTATGGTGCTCAGTTGTCAGTGTGCTCACAACCGCATACCGTAGGTGTTACAATCTTATCTTGCAGTGTGTTTTCTTAATCACTTTTTCGTTGAACTTGGCTAACGTTAGCGGGAACACCATATAAGTGAATTGTGGCTTATAGAACACTCGCAGCCCACATATCTGAAAGATTAAGGAGTGTTGACCGTACATTAAAACGTCGAAAGCAGAGAAGGCCGTTTTGCATCCGCCCCTACTTAGACACAGCTGCTGTAGCTGCAAATTGAACCCGCAACCGTGTGGTGCTTAGACGCAGAACACAGCCACTGATCTGCCAGAATGGGTCAGCCCGTTATTAGCTGAAGATAGCGTGTCAACTGCATGCCGATGTTTCATCTATCACCGCAAACAGCGACTACATTACACATCAATGCAAATACCTGCGATGCAAGTTCCCTGTAGAAGCTCTAAACTTCTGAAGTGCAACGCGCCGATAACAGCGAAGCCGAAGACAGTGTTTCAATGCCATCCTTATTAGGAATTCCTCAACCTTGTCTAATGCTACCACTTCACTCCTGTTAGTGAGAACATGCAGAATAGGTATGGCACTCCAGCCAAAATTTGGGTAGCTTCACAACTGTACTGTGTATCCCGCCCCTATCGGTGCCCAGGACCTCCTACTGTCAGAATAGTCACTGTTAAGCATTGCATTGTATTGCATAGTTCATATTCTGTCACCCAAACACAGACAGTGTCATTTGCCAAAATTGTAGCCATCTGCAGCTGCACGGACACAGACGAAAGTTATCCGCTTATACTGCGTGTAAAGCACAGGTTCGAAATACTAAGAACCTCTACAGCTATTTTACTACATAGAACTTGTTTAGAACTTACTGCTTAGTGTCTGAAATCATAGAAATTTCGAACGAAAAGTAGTAGGAACTCTACTGCTATAAATATTGACCTACTGAACGAACGCTGAGCCCACACTGCTGAGCAACCAGCAAAGAGAGCAGGGCAGAAGAGCCTTAATATATGCACAAGTCGATGCGAAGCGCACACTGACCATGTGTTCAGTCACATTTTGTGCAACCGCCTGTTTGCGAAGCTCTTCCTTGAGTTCAGCGACTTCGCGCTCTGCTGCCTCGAGGCGCCTCCGCAGGTCCATGGTGGAGTCTCGTGCGGCCTAAGGAAGGACAACAGGAACAGTAGATGGCAAAGTAACACTGTAGTATCCTGTACAGCCGCTACTTACGAGCTGAACCAAACTCTTTATCCTTGTCAGGCACCAAGTAATACTGTCCATTGAAAATTTTAGTGATCACAGTTATTGAACTTTCATAGTCATGGGAAGCGTACAGCTTCAAAGTGGAATAATTTGTTATTCATTACCGGGTTGTCAGGTGCACAGAATATGGACTCCATGAAAGAACTCAATAAAGGAACGTGAGATATGAGAACGTGAACTATTTCATACTTATAATACATGAAAAGCACCTATCAACCAATTTGAAAGGCATGCTTGGCTTGAAAAAAAAAAAAAACTCATGAAACGCATGAAACTCGTGCGTCCGAACATCCAGATGTCTATCTGCCAGCTCGTTTTACTGAAACACTACACATATTAGAACTTGCAGTACGTACAAGTGTCATCAGAGGTGGTTCAAAATGTATGCGAGACAGTTTAGATATTTTCATCGGTCTTTTTGCCCATCTTAGCTTGCACAACTTGCACAGAATGCCTGGAAGAAATAAACTAATACCCCTGTCACGCGGACGCCGCTAAGTCCTTTTAACTCCCATCAACCAAGGACATCTTTATCTCGAGGGAGATGCGTGCCGTGTCACACGGCAGTCCTTTAGCAAAGGAAGTTTAAGGAGGTTCCTAGCGAAAGGAGATGGAAGATCTCCCTTGCAGACTGAAGAGAGTACTCTTGTTCCCAGCGTGCTTGAATTTCGAGTCAAGAAATCACCCTAATTTTTATTAATTTCACTTTTACCAGTAATTATAACTGTCCTTATTGCATATAATATAGTATTTGAACACTGACAAAGATATTTGAGTTGAGCAGCTACGTTCGACTCTCGAAACGGGCGTTCTCGGAATGGCTGCTGCGTTTGCCATGACTGCGCCATTTTTTGTTGTTTTGGTCAACGCGATCGCATGTCCGCATGCGCAATGAGTGATTCACGTCTTTCCCAAGAGGAGCGCAGCCGGCCGCCTATTCCACGAATGACGTGAACCGAAGCGGAAACTTTTTAGCAATAGATAATGTGTTTCTTTCATGACTGCGTACGAGGTGAGCAGCGCCTCATGGGCCCCAGCGGCAGCTTTCAAAAGCTCGCTTATAGGCCGTGTGACACGGAGGTAACTCCTTTGAGGTGACACTGCCTTGCGGTCCTTTAAGGGAAGGAAGTTTGAAGGAGATCCGAGTTGCTCGTGTGACACTAGTATAAATGTGCTTGAAATGCCAAAAAATGCTCTCAAAGGAAAGTAACATAGCCGCAACCTACTAGAGATACTGCTAGTATCTCGAACACTCTCGACCTCACACTTTATGCTGAGCCGAAACCAACTGCTAACGCTACCGTCCTTCCACCTTTAAGTCATCACTGTGCTATTCATTTTACCATTAGTGCGAACCATCCTCAAGATATCAGGAAAAATAAAACCATACTGGAACATAGGACAGCAAACTTCGAAGCCATCAATTGCGAGTTGCGTACGCTTCTTGACACATTATTGACAAACTGATGATCGTTCTGTTCAAACTAGTTGTGACACGCCTGTATGTCTCAACTTTGAGTTTGACCTAGTTGGTGTTTACCGCTTGTCATGTTGACTAAAACACGTCTGTTTGGGACATATGTGTTTGGACAGAAAAATTGGGACATATTTTCTGATATAGCAAATGAACGAATATGTTTCCAGTCGTGCCTATTCCTAAACATGCTTCTGCAACTCACCTTAACGAAGCCATTAACAAACATTTTTGGGAGCCATTAATAGGCAACTTCCAGAGTTATGCAATTATGATTATCCAGTCATATTCCTAATGAAAGTCGATACATGTGGTGTTGCTGAAGTTCTTAAACACGTTTCCGCGTACATTTCGATTATACAGCAAAATTTTCAACAGTCACTCAGCACAGCTAAGCCCTTTGCCTTAACATAGGAAGGATGGGAGGGCAACTCCCCTCCACAAACCTGGTAACAAACTCGCTTATCGACACGTGTTGCAAACTGCTGGAGTACGTTCTATTCGAAAGCCTCGTTGACTTTCTTGAAGGTAACATTTTCCCCCTGCACATCATGGCTTTAGGAAATTATACCCATGCAAAACGCAACCCGTATGTTTCACTGATCAGTTGCATATAATTTTTGATCGTTATTAAAGCACTGAATGCATTTCTTTATATTTCTCACAATCATTCAATAAACGTTACAACATTCTCATCGACAAACTAAGCTAATGAATAATGATGCTAATCTTTTAAAAATGGACCAAATGTATGATTATTCGCTCAGAATACGTAACTGCTAACGGCTACCATTCCCCGATGTGATCTTTTGCCTCCGGTGTGCTCCAAAAATCGGTTCTGGGTACTTTTCTGAATTAAATGGTTGCTTCAGCCGAAACAGTCTTAATGCTCCAGACTCCTTAATTTTGTTTTATGAAACGTTTGTACGCCCGAAATGGGATATGCTGCATCAGTCTGGGACCCTAATTACATAAAGTTACGTATTTTAATTAGTTCAGAAATGTCGAAGTTTTGCCCAAAAGGCGAATCGGCGATTGCGACAGCAAATCAGTAAACTATGCGAAGTAAGTAGTTTTATTGGTGGTAAAAACTTCGAAACGTTCACTTACTATTTGAATTAACAAGCACGGTGTCAACGTGCACAAGGACGAGCCGTACAATGTATGCACTTGTTGGGGGAGTCGAAGTGCCAACATTTGAATGACAGCAGATTCGTGAGTGCGCTAGAGGTACCTTGTACATTTGAACAAAGCAAAGAACTGTGCAGAATACAAGGTATGATTACCCGGCGGTAGAGATCAAGCCGTGTGATCTCGCAGGCATTGCGGACGCGAATTGCCATCTCCCGGTCAGCACTATCGCGCTGCTTGCGCAGCTCCTGCTCCAACTGTTTCACCAGGCCCTTGTAGTCATTGACTTGGGCTTCGTTTGCGGCAGCCATCTTCTGCGCCCACCTACAAAGCGTTTGTACACTGGCAGATCAGTAAGCGACATCTCGGGTTAGCAAACTTCATTATATCGAAATCGGATATTAACCACTTGCTGCATGGTGTCTCGCATAATACACGGAGCTGCTGCAAACTTAATAAAACCCTAAAGAAAGAATATTGCAATTATCGGTAATATGTACCATGTATAGAAATAAAATATACAGGGAAAATAATTTCAGGTAATTTTTATTCCTTAATAATGTACAGCTCGAGCTCATTGCACAACATGGAACACGTTCCCTAGTAAACACTATATTCTTACGATCTTTACAATAAATCAACACGCGAAAAATACCAGCGAGTTAGCCTTTTGTCAGCCTACTGTAGTGCTGTGAACAATAAAGGTGGTCGGGTTGTTTTGTAAGGTAGACTAATTGTTGTAACGTATAGGACACAGCATGTACTTGTAACTTATTTTATGAAGGGCAACACTCATTTGCGATATCGCAAGAGAACGAATTCTGCGGCATAATGTTTTTTACAAATAAAACGTTTCTTAGCACTGTTATTGTCATAAATTCCTATGGAAATGAAAGTGCTGGCAATGTTACGATAAAAAAATTAAGCCTGCTTTGTTACAAGAGATAATGAAAACAGCAGCCCAAGAAGTCAGAGGAAAAGAGACTTCTCTGGCTTGCGTTGGTCTTCTAAGGGCTACGCAAAAAGCAAGGGGTAGCATGAAGCGTTCTAAAGGTGCCGGCCCAGATATTTGGGCTGCCAATATTCTTTTCTTGAAAATGGCGGATATATTCTTGCAGGTTTTCTGCAATTCCAAAACCTTTCGGCATGGTGACAAAATATAGTCCAAAATGTATGCCGTAATAAGTACAATACATGACACTTCTGTATGAAGTCGCAACTAAGCGCTTATCTCGAAAATTTAAGTTTGGGCATATCTGCCTAAATAAAACCTTGTCTTGTTTTGTTTCACAAGGAAATGCAAGATATGCTGTAAGGGGTTAAGTGAGAAGACTTCAGATTGAAGGGTCTGTATTTGGCTAGATAGAGTTCACATAGCTTCTAGCGACTGTGGCATGTGTGGATGTTACCCTCATGATGTCCCCCATTGAGAAAGTAGGCGTGTAACTCTTAAATAGTTCGTGGGAAGTGGCGTTTCTGAACATCAGCATACATGACAACCACTAAACTTAATTGGTATAATCCCGTGGAAACGATACCAAGGAGTGGCAGAGCACAATTTTTTAAAGTTTGCCGCAACGCCTTTTGAGACATACATATGTATTCATGAGCAGCAGCTACCTTGTAGGAGTTAAGACTGACAAGCAGCAGATGGTTTAGATTACCGGCAACATTCCTTTAGATCGAAGGCTTCGCTAATTTTGTGTGCTTCAAGAACTTGCTCGTAGAAAGTTGCTTAGAAAGAGTGCTCTTCATGTATTCTTTCGCCATCATGGCTTCCAAGAGGAGGTTTGGAGACCGAAAAAGCAAAAGGTTTATGCTAACAAACTTTTTTCATCAATACTGATGCAACATTAAAGTGACTGCAAATTGTAAACGTGTTTAAAAATTTGGAAAGTTGGCAAGTATTCCATCAGGAATACGAATTCCCTACGTTATCAAACACCGATAAGTACCATTGCATCTGGAGAAATAGGAGTGGGCTTAGAACAGATGCTGCCTCCTACAAAGACATCGGATGCAACGCTAGAGCTCTGGAGACTAAATACAAGGACTGCTTCGTATGAGTGAGCGGCAACACTGGCTGAAGCACCGACCACCGAAGGATGAATAAAAACACGCACGCGAGCTGGCCCCGGGTATCCTCCAGATCCCGCTCGAGTGCCTCGATGGTCTCGAAGAGCTCTGCAGCATCATCTGCATCCAAGGCTGCTGGTGCTGCCCCTTCATCAGCAAGGGAACCACCACGAAGCCCTTCACCTCCACTTGCACGGTGCCACCGCTCAGTGAGCCGACGAACAGCCTTTTTGCAGCGAACATGGCGCGATTCGAGCTGCTGTGGCACCACTTCAATGGCAACAGCCGAGAACTTCAGCGCATTGAGTGACTCCTCGAGCATCGACATGGCTGGGCAGATGTTTACTACCAGAGAGACTTGCGCACCCGTAGTGAAGTAGGCCTGCATCGCCTACAAAAATCCAGAGATGAAAAAAATTACGCAGATCCAATGCACATGTTGGAATTAGCGTGAAGCAAAGCTATCGGGAAGCAGGTAATATGCATCTCATTTGTATTTAATTATGTTTATTTTCAAATTATGCGCAATGTTATCAATTGTGTATGCACAGCGAGTCACTGATTTAAGCTCACGGAGTGTTTATGGTTACATGCCTGCCAGCCTGTGAACTTTTAAATCGTCGTAATTCAGCGGAGAGCTCTCAAAAAGAAAAAGAAAGAAAGGAAAGTGGGGACTGATGGGTGCGGAGGTTAATAGTTGTGAGCACGATCATTTTGAGGGATGCCTACTCATTTGATTTGTTCATTAACTATGATGTACTTTTAAACGCAGCATACAAATAGCCGCGAACTATGAGCAGTAAAAACTGGCTAGCAAGACATTGTTTAAGATTAACGTCTATTTCAGCGCACTAGATGGGGATTTTGCTTTCAAATACCTGTACGAATAAATTTGCTCGAAGCTGGTGTCCTTTCATTATCAGAACAATTTCAACGGTATTTTGAAAGGCCATTTGAGGCTAACATGCAGTAAGAAATATCCATTTGCATTCAGCAGTATTGCGTGGTTATGGCAGGATCCCAAGCATATTATCGGTGCGGTATTGTGGAACAGTTTATTCAGTTACACCTCGAATGTTTCGTACTTGTGCATATTTTACGTCGCATTATGTTTCGCTCAGTTGCCAAACATTAACTAAAATTCAGGAACGTTGGGAGGCAAGTATTTGAAGACTACACCTTTGACAAACTACATCGAAGTGCAAGGACCAAATCAGGCAGATGTACAATGCAAGACTGATTGAGCGTTGTTACGAAGACAGGAGATGTTTGATGCTATATATACCCTTCTATACGTGATGTATAGATTTTGCGTCACATTGGCAGATACCCAGCGGCGTATACATATTACAATGCAAGGCAATTTTGAAAATCAAAGAAACAATTTAACATCAAGTGTTATTGGCTTCATCAAGTGCAAGCATATTTAATACGAAATGCTTTAGATATTTATTAGCCACACTGTTGGACGAGCTCTGTCCCAACTTATTCCTTCATTATGCAAAGCAGAGGTGCGATCAATGGCACTACATTGTGAATCAAGATTCCGTACGCGACAGTAAACTCGAACGAAAATTGCCTAAACGGAATTGCCACTTAAACAGGACAGTTTAAATTGCTTTATTTTCTATTTGGTCAGTACAAAAAAATGTGTGTCCTTTACCAGTACCGAAATTTTCGCGGCCTTCAATACGGAACCTGAGAAGCACGCTCTAAAGCACTTTTACACAGAAAGGCAGGATCTGAAAGATTTTTTTGGAGCCTGTCTTCTATCCAGAAAGCCATCCTTACAAAGCGGTGGCAAAGATTCAAGCAAGTAAAAATCTGATTGATATTTAACGCACAGCATGTCAAGACAACAGCTTCACGCCAATGCCACTCGCCAAGGAGGCCATCAAAATAAGGTGAACCGACATTACGGGCGCCGTACAGCGTGTCGTTCATTGATTTGGACTCCCCTGCCGGATCGCTAGTTATCGCGCACCAACCGGAGCAGTAAGATCTACGTTTGTTTTCATACTTCGCCGCAGTGCGTCCTCGATACCAAAACTAGTGATGCTTAGTCAATCCAATGTCTGTTGACACCACACAAACCACGGGACAAACTAGGCGTTGTTCCTGCCTAATTCAAGCAGCAACTAAGACGATCACAAGTGGGGAGAACGACACAGGATGGCGCTTGTCCTGTGTCGTTCTCGCCACTTGTCATCGTCTTAGTTGGCGCTGTTCCTTCCGAATTCAAGTATGCGCCATCTAGCCCAAATGAATGTTGTCCGAAACTAGCTGCCATACTCATTTTAAGCTTCACATATTTAGCAGCTTTAAGAGGCATATCACAGTGCTGCACATCTGCAGCTTTTTCTAAGCAAAAGGAACTCCTGCTAATAGAACATATTCCTCCGGTGCCTCGAGGGTCCGTTTGAGTAGATTTTACTGAATCAGTAGCATACAGGATACTGACCGTGTGGACATGCAGAATGCCGAGCGGAAGGCAAATAATCATTCGGTTTGAAATAGGCATGTTATATTTGTGTGAATACGTTAGCCTCAAAGCAATTTAGCGGAGCCTGTCGTAGACGGCATAGATTCTTGAAGGACACAATCGCTATTTTTTGTGTGTGGCTGAACATGGATTTTTTTCATGTTTCTCACTTTACGCATCATGCACGCTGCAGACATTAGGCTATTGACATTCATGTGCTTTTCAAAACCTGCAAGATATGAACTATGTGGAAGTTATGTTAACTTGAACTTCAATGTGCCTACTGCAGGTCTACACTGTGCATAGGCTTTAGATTAGGCACAAAAAAACAATACTTGAAAGACTATAGTTTGCTACTTTACTGCCGGTATTTTTGATGGTCAGAAAATGTCAGAGCAAAAGCATGTCATAAGTGGTTTAGAGTAAAAAGTACAGTTTCTCAACACTTGGAAAAAAAGTTTGTGCCCAATGCGAGGGCTCCCCCACTCATTGGTGCTCTGGGACGCCACATGGGAAATCGCAGCAATGAGTGTGGCACAAACCATTTTTTTCTGTGGGTTCACAAGACTTTCGATGGGATTTCAAGGGCACAGGCTCCTTTCTCAACGAGTCACCCTTGAAGAAAGCCAAGCGCGAGGCTGGGGTACGCGTATGCCCATTTAAAACGACCCGGTGGGTGCCCCGTGGCGGAACGAATCTAATCCACGACTTCCCCCAGCACAGGCAGGCGCTCTAACGCCAGGCCGCGGCTGTAAAATTGTGTATATGAGGTACAATGTCGGCCCATAAAAAAAACGCAATCGTACCTGGGTGAGCTTGCTCTCTCGGAAGGGCACCGGAGCCTTCTTGGACGCATCCTGGTTGCTACGCAGGCCCTCCAAGCAGCGGTTGAGCACCACCAAAGAGTTGTTAATGCGGCCAGATTCGCGAAGCCGTGACCCATCAGTGCCAGCTTTGGATGGCCTCTCCGAACCCGCCAGGTCGCAGAACATCATTGTGTTGACGTGCCAGTTTTGGATGTCCAACCTAGAGCTCACCAGCCGCACCGTGAAGACGCAGTGGCTGCGGCTCGAGCTGCGGTTGAGTTCAGTCTCGGCAAGCGTCTGGTTGTTGCGCGCCAGGCAGAACAGCCGATACGCTTCATCAGCCGAGTGCACAGGCACTTCGGTGAGACCGCGCACAAATGTGCGTTTAGCCCGGTCTTCACCAAACTTTAGAATGGTGCGCCGCTGGCCGCCTTTCTTTGTGGCTGCCTCAGCTGATGGGAGGAGCAGGTCGTAAATGCGCTCGTTGTAAATTTCATAAAAGGAGAGCCACAGCGATACCTGTTGAAGATGTGATAAAAAGGACGGACGGACAAAATTGGATCCATTATGCTTGCGTTAAGTACGACAGCTAATATAATACAGTGTTATTTGGAAAGGCTTTGTTTAATTATGACCAGCCTATAGTTAGACTCCCGAGCATCAGTGCAACCAATTTTCGTTCATAACTTCTTGGCACGTTTTACTCTTAAGGCTCGTTGTCTGTTCGACCCACATGCTGTGCCAAAGTTCTGTTCATTTTACCAGTGATGAACATCCACAAGGTTTAACCGAGTCTGGCTAGCAGCGCTATGTGTGCTTATTGGTCGACCATGTCATTTCATGTGCTGAAAAAGCTGTCCGAAGATGAATCAAAAAGGTTCTCGGTGCTGCTTGAAGACACTCATATCGCTTCCCTACACAATTACCACGCTGTTCTTGTGCAGCCTTATTTCATGATTCACTGTCACAAGTACGTTTCCTTTTCAAAAGCGAGTATTAGCAAAAGAAACTTGCTATCAGGTTTGGAAAAGGCAGTTTTGCACAACAACCTAAACGTGCTCATGCCGTAAGTATATAGCTAAAAAGTGATCAAATTATGAAAGTTTGGTGCAGCTAACTGGTAGGCAAGTGTGAAGGGCACATCGTGTCCAGATCTCACGAAAGAGCAGGAAGCTATGGCAGTTGTAACACGACGATATCGTGACGTTTACAACAAATGAAGTGCTTCAGTTTCTTTAATAGTAATCGACTCACTTGCGTAACAAATGCACCACCCACAATATAGTTCGTAATCGATTGTATTTGAACTCATCAGCTGTATACCGATGTTGCCCATTTTGAATTTAACACTGACAAACAGACTTGCAGGCATTAAAAGACTGTGTGGAATATTATTATAATTGTATTTATTGGGCCACTTATATGCGGCAAAAGCACCATAGGGTGAACGTTTATTCCTTGCCAAGCTTTGAAAGGAAAACAACTTAACCTTTCTGAGCCCTGAGAAAAGGCTGTCAAAAAGCACGACATCCTGTGCACCACCTTAATTTAGCCGCACTAGCTCTATTTTCTGGCCCATCAAGCTTTCCCTGACGGCGACACTATCCTGTTTGCTCTCTAGATGTGCAAGTAGCTACTGGATTACTGTATTTTACACATGATGTGGAACACTCAAGAAGGTAGTTTGAGTTTTATGTCGTAGTCTATGGTGTTCCAGTGCAATAGCCGTATGTTCCGTCCACAAGTCACTTTCAATATATTATTACCACCACTCTTACATTGCAAGAAAAGGCTTGGTTACCCAGAAAAAAATGCAAAAATAAATACTATCGCGAGGCTGCCTTGAAGTCATTTCAAGCGTAGTTATACTTGAGTTAAGTAGACTACAGTTCAATCTATTCGCCGAAAACTGAATTTGGAAATTCTCAGGAAATTTCGTGAAGCCATAACGGGCTGAGAACGAAAAAAAAACTTAAATCTATGACGTCACACAACATACCGGTGCTCTAGTTGCCAAGCGAGTTTGTTTTAACGGAATTTTGCGTTTTCATTTGTTTACCTCTTACTGAGAAAGCAAAGAATAGTTTTAAAAGAACACTGACAGTCTAAACCGAATTAGCCTCTAGTGTTCCTTCAAAGCCGAGACTACTTCAAGAGCTAAGCATACCTGTGCTTTGTCATAGTTGCTGTCACAGCTGTCACTTAGGGACTCATCGCTGCTATTCGAGGGCCTACGGAAGGCACTGAAGTCGACAGCGCTGCGGGCTGCCTTATCGTCCAATAATTTGCCTTTCCGCAAGAGCGCAGAGGCCTCCTCTTCTGCGCTGAGCGGGACGACGTCGTCAAAGCAGTCGGGGCGCGCTGGTGCCCCCTTGCACACCTGAGTGGCGAGAAGCAGAAAGGGGAATACATTTAGAAGGTCACGGACAGATTGATTATTGAGAGTTCGCACCAAATCATTAACCAGTCGGCGAGACAATAGAGGTGACCTCCGAATTGACTGACGACCTAAGGTTCTTTGCAGCCAATGTTTGATATAGCCAAGTGTATTCAATGACTGGTAGACAAGCATATCTGCCTAATGTTTCTCGCTTTAATTCTGGAAAATTTCCTCAAAATATTTTTCCTTTTTTCTTGAATACGGCAATTTTCATTGTGACTGGCAGATTTAGAGAGAAAAGCATTTTTACTGGTATTTATACATATCGTCCTTAAGGAGTTAAACATAAGTTAGAAAGGAACAGCTGCTCTTCTCTAGCTCTAAATGGAGAGCGAGGTGTTACGTACACCAAGGTATTTACCAGGCCGCTTATGGACAATCACATTAACAGCTTCAAGAATTCAACAGAGATGGAAATATCGAGAATTGTAGCTTTGAACAACACTGTCACATTGTTGCTTTACTGCGCAGTGGAACGGTCTTGGAAGAAACCCTGGAAGAAAACTCATTTCCTTCAAATTCAGTCTGAACATCATGGCTATGGATGCATTATTTTCCCCACCAGTGAGGAAGAAAGAAATGTGTAGCCTAGTGCAAGTTTATGTCGTGCAAGCCCCAAAGCCTCGTTCGACACATATTCGTATATCATAAGCAAATATTCGCTACCATTTCCGATATTAGCGAGAAACATTAAGATTTGCTTCATATTATATGCAACTCATTCTATCAGTATTATTTACATCAAGGTTTGACTGTACATAAACCACACAACAATTGAAGTGTAGACGCGCGACGAGCTCAGTGGTTAGCATGGCTGTCTACAAAGTGCGTAGGGCCATGGCGAGGCACAAGCTCAACGCAGAGCGGCAGCTGAGGGTCAGCAAATTTATTTTTTCTTTGCCAAATATCATGATGTGATGCCTGCCGTGAACAGGTGAAGCTCCAACACCCAACAAGTCGCTGATCAATACAACAAGAGTTGTAACTATGAGTAGCTGTCACCAGTATTACAAGCTTGACAATAGTAATCTGTAAGTTACACCGAGGGCAGTGCCAGCCGGGCCAGTTTGTTCTATACATAGAATTTATTGCTTTCCAGTAATTCCTAAATTACTTTTGTGGGGCAGTGACTGGTCAGTAATGGAATACATTATGAAATTATCAGCTACTTTTGTCTGCAACGTGCGTAAGTTTGGTCTAGCACAAGGCAGAGCGCAAGAAGAGATGGAAAGTGAACAGTGCCTGACCCGAGATCCAAGCAGCGTGAATATTCTTTCAAGGGTGCGTGGCACGACTCCAGGGTCAGTCGGTGGACCCTGCATGGTGTAGGTCTTGCCCCCAGCAGTAGGACCATACGCAAAGAGCAACACATTGGCTCCTTGCACGAAGGCATCAACTGGATCCCGCACCACCTCGTGAAACAACTGCGTCTGGCTGCAGCCCTCTGGAAAAACCTGGGCACCAAGGAGGACGATGTGAAGTCAGAACAAAGCGAGGAAACTTATGATGAGAAGTTTTACGATGAGGAGTTTTATGATGAGACAGTGAGGAATAACTAAATACCTTGAAAACGCTGCCCATGTTTTTCTTGTAGAAAAGATGATGAGGGTGAAGATTCGCAAGAACAATGCCGTTCTCTACACATCTCACCTCTGAATGGTCAGTTTAGTACTGGTAAAACCTCGGCATACAATGCACACTGCTGGGATAAAAGGTATATGCGTAAACATTTTATGTGCCCCAACAGAGAGATTGCAATGAAGACAGGGCAAAGGGAAGTTTGTCCTTGTCATGTCACCACTTGCTCAATATTTATGTTTAAGCAGAACCTCATATTTCAGTGGATAATTTGTCTGCTAAGAAACTGCTGTTGTATTTGCCTCTGGTGCTGTGACGTATGATGGGAACTCATGAGGGCTCCCTTAGAACACTGATGGTAGATTCATCTGGTTCTTACCATGCTCCAACTAAGTTTGCAATTATGTGGAGCCTTTTGGAAATTGCATCCCAAGGAAAGAAGGCTGACCCGAGCCAAACATTCAGCTGCTTCCAGAGCAATCGGGGAAGCCATCTCCATAGCTTCGAGACATCAGTCACACACCTTGCTTGAAGGCGAGAAAGCCTTTAAGCGCTCTGAATAAACCTGGTGAATACGTTCAGAGCACTCCCTTTTGTGTGCTGCCAGAGCACTCTAAAACGCCTAGTCAAACGTACCATTAGAACTGCCTCGGCGCACTGGAACTCAACATAAGGCATTGTTCAAGCGACTCCAACAAGACAAAATATTTTTTTTGAAAATTCACATTGCCACCGTTGGAAACATTTAAAGTAATATAGATTTTACAGCGACGCTTCCTAGGCCGCGGCCATTCCATGATCTCGCCCAGGTCGGTTGGTCGAGTTCTCGCCGAGTAGATTTTGTTCACTTAAAAAACAAGCGCGGCCGCCAGCATGATCTGAACGTCATCCCCCAGCGCAGCAACCCGACGTTCTAATTATTAGGCCACAACCGCTTTTTTTATTCTTTCATGGTATTTATTACAAATGCGAGGGTGAATCGGAAAGTCATTGTTATTATATTTTATTAGCCAAAATAAGGTACGTAATGGTAACTACAAATATACGCACTATTCGACGTACCTTACACTATTTTCCACATAGTCCCTACACCGGTTCAGACATTTGTCCCATCGCAGGACCAAATTTGTCCCATCGCAGCAGTCAGGCAGCGACGCACGCGGCCTGCCCGAACGCTCATTGTCATGCAAGTCTTCACGGCCTTTTGCAAACTCGCAACACCACTACCTCACATTTCACAAAGCGAGACACCTTTCCCCTTAAATGTCGCTGCATTTCCCTTGTGGATTTCGATGGGCGTTCATCCCTTGCTTCATAGAAAACGAATTACACTTCGTCGCTCGTAAGCAATGGACGTGTGAGGCACAACCGCCTTCTTCGATGGATGAATGGATTTTATGAGCGTCCCCTTTGGAACGGTGCGGTGTATTGCGCTACCAAGGTCTTGATAATATGGTGCCTAATGTCCTACCTAGGCAAGAAAAAGAAGGGAAAAAAAACCGACAGCAGCGCCGCGCTGCGGGGCTAACGGTAAATAAGGCCGGTCTGGTCCAAGAAAGGTCCACTGCTGGGAATGAATGTTGGACTTCGTATTTACAGCCGTGATTTGGCTGAAAAAAAGGGGGGGGGGAAGGTCAAAGACTGATTCGCCCTCGTACAATATACGCTTCCGTAAGGTATTTACATAGCGACCAAAACAACCGCGCGTACACTTTAATACCGACACCAACAAGCTTCGAGCATTATATTCATCAGCACACGGTTCTATGGCACAACGCATAAAACGACTTGGCCAAGAAGTGGGTGGTGCATATTGTGCCAATGAAGATATTTCAGATGATTGCTGCGTGTTTAAGATTTCCATACAATGGCACATACCCCCAACGAGGGACTGGCCGAGAAGCGGCCAATACATTTAAAATAAACAAATGATAAAGAAATGAAGAGACAAGCAGATAAACGATTTGTGACATTACGCAGCATGTATAAGCGAGAACAGATGCGCGCCCCCGTTTTCTTTACTCTAAATACTCAGGATGAATTGGGCAAATTTATAACATTTCATTTACCGCGTCACAGATTCAGATTCCAACATCTGCGTTGGACCTGCATAATTTCTGTTACGGCTAGCTCTAAAAGCGAAATTGTGACTATATTTTGGCAAATGCAGGCCTGCAGTGCCGTACGGGACCTGCCGTGTGTTCACGTTATAACAATTTCATAGAAAAAAAAAAGACTTGTGGAGTGCGAGCAGCGGCCAACGTTTATTGTGGTTTCAATTAAATGGGAGGCAAGATATTGATACCAGACCTCACTTCAATAGGTGACTGTACGTCTAAACTGCGCGACTATAGTGATTGCAACATACTGACTTGCTTAGCTTCATGTACAGTCAGCAGCAAAAGCTTGCGGGATGCGCGAGCGCGTTGCAAAGCGACCCTTCTCCCCTACTAAATTAACTATATTATGGGGTTTTACGTGCCAAAACCACTTTCTGATTATGAGGCAAGCCGTAGTGGAGGACTCCGGAAATTTCGACCAACTGGGGTTCTTTAACGTGCACCTAAATCTAAGCACACTGGTGTTTTCGCATTACGCCCCCGCATGCGGCCGCCGTGGCCGGGATTCGATCCCGCGACCTCGTGCTCAGCAGCTCAACCTCATGGCCGCTGAGCAACCACGGCGGGTGCTCCTCCCCCTTCTAGCGGTGACCCCTGGTGCCGAGACCGACGCCTTCACGCATGCGCGTCCCTTTCAGATTGCAAGCGTGCATGTTTCCGCGCGTCCTCCTTGCGCGTCGGCGATATCCGAATGTAGCCGCGAGGTAGCGCTCTTGCGATATGCGCTGTCAGAAACAGGTGAGAAAAAGGCCACACCTAGAATATTTTGGAACCACATAAAATTAGGCAGGAAGTCAACAACAATACAACAACATATCCTAGACGAAGATGAAAACGGACCGAAAGAAGAAGCGGCAATAAATTACATCCGGAAAATAATAGCCGAATCTTTTCAAGGCAATGACGAGGTTGTATTGAAAGAAAAGAAGAGCATGAAAGAGACCTAAGTGGAAAAGGAGCTCGTGCTGACAAATTTCAAGTGGAAGAAAGTGGAAGAGAAAATTTCTAAGCGCACAGCCACAGGGCTAGACGAGGTTCCCGTTAGGCTGATGAATGAACTAGGACCAAAAAGTAAGGAAGCTCTAGTGAAAGCAGTGGAAAAAATTTTAAAAGATAGACGAATACCAGACAGTTGGCGACAAAGTAGAATGAATTTATTTATAAAGGCAAGGGGGAGAAAGAAAGAATTCACCCGTATAGACCGTTGACCATTACATCGGTAATATACAGGCTAGCAATGTAGGCAATCAAATTAAAGCGTCAAGCTCGGGCAAAGATAATGGCATTTCGGGAGAACTTCAGAATGGCTTCAGAATAGGTAGGCGTTTAGATCATAACTTATTTGTTCTTACTCAGTGTATGGAAATATCAAAAGTAAAAGGCAGACCGTTATATGTGGCCTTTTTAGACATTACAGGAGCCTATGACAACGTAAACCGCAACATTTTGTGGGATATTCTGAAAGGGGAAGGCTTAGGTGACGATTGTCTACAGCTTTTGAGAGAGATTTACCTAGAAAAATACCGTTTGCGTTGAATGGAAAGGGGTGAGAACGAGGAGAAAGTTCATATCAACAAGGGATTGAGACAGGGGTGCCCTTTATCCCCGCTGCTGTTTATGATGTACATGGTGAGGATGGAGAGGGCGCTAAAAGTAAGTAATATCTGGTTTAATCTCTCATAAAAGCAGGCGGGTACAGTAGTAGAGCAGCAGCTCCCAGGTTTATTTTACGCGGATGACATTGTGTTGCTAGCCAACAAGCAAAGCAATTTGCAACGTCTGGCTAATATTTGTGGACAGGAAGGCAACAATTTAGGTTTTAAATTTTGTGTTAGAAAAGCAGGTGTTATGGTCTTCAATGAAAACAGTGGACAGACAGTGGAGGTACGGAGTCAGGAAATACCTCGGGCAAGAGACCATAAATACTTTGGTATATGGATAAACGAAACCAATAGATATATGGAAATACAGGAAAAAGCAATAGCAGTGAAGGGGAAGAGAAATGCAGCCATAATGAAGCACAGAGCGCTATGGGGATACAATAGGTACGAGGTCCTCCGAGGCATGGGGAGAGCACTCTAAGAACAGTTTACACCCTTTGGCGTGCCCCTTCTGCCACAACGATAATCGTCATCTGCGTTGATGCGTTTCCTTGCTGTAACGCTGCGAGCCCGCAACTTTCCAGTAACGAACGGCACGCGCGTTATCAGAAGGGACACTCCAAACGGTGGAAGCTGTTCCATGCTGATAACGCGCGTGCCGTTCGTTACTGGAAAGTTGCAGGCTCGCAGCGTTACAGCAAGGAAACGCATCAACGCAGATGACGATTATTGTTGTGTGGCAGAAGGGGCACGCCAAAGGGGTGTAAACTGTCGTTAGAGTGAGGTGTAATTGTTCCAGGACCTGCTTTTGGAAATGCGGTTGTTTGCTTTAAATCAGGGGTAAAGTCAGGACTTGACGGGAACCAAAGGTCAATGGGTGGCCTCGAATTGGGAGCTCACGGGAATACTACAAATGAAGCTGTGCAGGTTGATATGGGCTGGACTAGTTTTGAAGTGAGGGAAGCTGCCAGTAAAATTGAGTATGAAGAACGGCTGAGGAATATGGACGAAAGTGAATGGGCTGGGCGAGTGTTCTGGTATCTGTACAGGCAAAACATTGATTCACAGTGGAGGAAAAGAACTAGGAAGCTTACCAGCAAGTATGCGGCCTGTGGGGTGGGCAACACAGCAACAAAAAAGGTCAAGCGGAAAGTTGGAGAGGCTGAATTAATCTCATGGGTGGCGGCAATGGAAAAGAAACCTGCCATGATTAACTACTTAAGAGGAAAAAACGAAATCAGGAAAGAAACCATTTATGATAACTCAAAGGGAAGCTCATTACTTTTCGAAGCGAGATCGGGATGCCTTAGAACACGCGCTTATAAAGCGATATATAAGAAGGAAGAAGAAGCATGCATGTGCTTGCTGCGGTAAAGCTAGGGAAACGACGGAGCATATTTTACTAGAATGTGAAGACGTCTACCCAGTGGTCGATTTAGGCACCACTGGCTTCCTTGAAGCCCTTGGGTTCAGCGGGAGCAGTGGTAAAGCAAACAGGTCCGCAATAGACATTAGTAAGAGGCGATCGGAGGATTGGTGGAAGGAAAGTAGGGAAACGACAAAAGACGGAGACGTACCAAAAAGGACATTTAGCAATAGGGGATCAGAAAATTTGGGTGTGGGAGTTCATAGTGTTTTTTATTGTTTAACTTAGGTAGGACATTAAGCAGTATAATAGCAAGGGCTTGGTGGCGCAACCCACCACCCCGTTCCAAAGGGGACGCTCATAACATCCATGCATCCATCCATCTTGTGGCGGCTTCGACGGGCGAAGCTGTGGGAAACGTGTTTAGAAGCGTGAACTTGCGGCCGCTTTTTGTCGAGTCACGGGCGCTGACGCATGGGGCCGGCCCGGTGGCAAACGCAACAAGTCTTTTCTGGGGCCGGACCTTCTCGTGGCCAATCTTCGTTGTTTCTTTTTAAGAACTGTGCGTTCTATCGCAGAATAGCGTGGCAGAAGACGCGCTCTATAGAAGACCGGCAAGACGAAAATGGACAATTGATTTCCGTTGTATAAACGAAGTTTCGCCCGTCGAAGCCGCCACGGCGCATATCGCAAGAGGGCTACCTATCGCGGCTACATTCGGATATCGCCGGCGCGCAAAGAGGAAGCGCGGAAGCATGCACGCTTGCAGTCTCGGAAGGATGCGCATGCGTGCAGGCGTCGGTCTCGACACCAGGGGTTCACCGCTATAGGGGGAGGAGGGTCGCTTTGCCGCGCGCATCCCGCAAACACTGTTGACTGTACATGTTTTGTCCCACGCAAACAGACAATCATAGTAAAAGCAATGAAAAAAAATAACGGCAACGCTAGACAAAAGTACGCAGTATCGGCGCTGAAGTTAGCGCCTGTCCTGTGCACTTCTGTGTTGAGCTGCTTTTATGATAAATATATACCAATTCGCCCAGTTGTACACTTCAAAACAGATACTGTACGCTGCAGACACTGGCTGTAAAACTCACCTTCGTGAAACTAAAACGTTTTTGATGTTGATGTTCCAGAGTGGCGGTGGTGGACGCTACAGTTGTTTCATCACATGCATGGAACGCAGGATTTGTGAACGCCCTGCCCCCAACTCTCGGTCGAATACGCAGGTACACCTTCAGCGCTGAGCCTGCAAATAAAAGCGCTGTTCTCATTGCGCGCACCAACTCGGAGCACACAACTTAGTACAACATTTCGTTTGCCGAGAAAGCAATGCCCATTCCTAACTATGAAGATCTGCGATTTCGCAGCCCGTGTCGCAGAAATTTTGGTGTCGGTGTCGAATGTCGTTTCGGCAAAAATATTTGCGAACCACGTATACCTAGGCCTTCCATACGACGCAATGAATTGGCTGAACTAATTTCTCGAGCTAGAATACGCAGCAAAATCGTAAATTATGACTTGCACAACCTACAGACATGATAGCTCCTGGATTGTAATTTGGCTATACAAAAGAGAAGCATAATTATGCTACGCAAGAACAAAGAAACTCATTCACATACACAAACCGGCCGCGGCGTCCGCCATATCGCGCGCGCCTGCGCGATGGGTGTCTTGAAGACCGCGGCGCGCCCGGTTCCTTGCGATAACTCCCGCTGGCGCTCGCCTCCGCCGCATCGCTGCCCACGCAAGAAGCAGTGGTTCCACCACAAAGCTCACCATCGTGCATAGCGTTCGCGGCAAGCGTTTCCCGGTAAACATTATGGTTACATACGCTCCAGTTGTCAAGAAACGCGAGAAGCAGCCAGGGATCTTTGAATGCTATCGCGTTCCACGCTTAAAGGCTAAGCTTAAGCGTCCCCTAAGTTTTTTTGAAGAGTGCCGTACGCGGTGCTGCACTCTTCAAAGTTCACATCGCGCAAGTGCAGAGCAACCCCGGCATGCCTTGTAACCCTTTCGCAAATTTAGAAGTGCAGCGCCAAAGGAGCTTTTGTCTTCTGCAGGCAATAAGGAATGTATTGCCCTTCTTTATTGAAGTAATTGCGGGTAGTTGTACAAATGTCAACGGAATAATGGCTGTGGGGGCTGTCTTTTCATCATAAAATGCATCTTAAGAGGAAGCTGCCCAATTAAAAGCCGTTTAGCACATTAGAAGCATTTATCACTGTATACCGACAACAATACAGACATCAAACTTGTACTCCGTTTCCTTATGACAGCCACTGGAATTGACCTGGCTAAAGCAGAAAATTTTCACGTCCGCACACTATGGATCATCTAGTGGTGCACCATGTTGTATACTATTAGGAGCTCGCATGTCACCTGCGCTTTCGAAGTAGCCAGTGAACCGGTGACGTACTGGCCTGAAGTAAAATTGAAGAGCACGGTGCAGGCCACGCTCGCTGCATCGTGAAAATGATGACATGTGTGCTACATTGCCTCAACTAGTGTAGAGAACACAACCAAATAGAAGAGCCTACACGTTATGTATGCTGGGCTCAGTATAGAATCGGCAAATGCATAACGAAAACAGATTAAGGCATGTTATATACGCAACGAAAAAAGCCCGAAGTGAAAGAAAGGGAAACACTCCAAGGAGCTCCAAGCAAATTATTAAACCATCAAGTAAGCATATACAATGGAGCTCTTAAGCAGCCTTTCCACCAATGTCCCCCAACCTCTAACGTTCCTCTATAGAGGAACGTTAGAGGTTGGGGGACATTGGTAAAGCAGTGGCTATAACACAGTAAAGCAGTGGCTAAAACCACTGCTTTACTGTTACACCAATTTTATACCTTGTATAGATTGCCATGTTGGGGTGCTCGAGTAATGGCGCAATGTCAAACATGCCTGGCAGGAGTGCCTGGCAGAAAGAAAGACATACGAAGAGACAAGAAGACATTGGAAAGAGGATGAAGTGAAGAGAGCGCGCGGAGACGCCGTCTTGGAGAAGGGGCGTGCGCATGGAAGGACGTGGTGGCCGGGCCCTAGCTGATCGCCGGCTCCGGAACTACATCTGGCCCGGATATCCCCGCCGAGACGTGTCAGCATTCACGCCAGTGAACGTGGACGCGCGAAGGCTGGCTGCAGCCAGCCACTGTCCAGTTTACGGACCACCTGTGCTGGGTGGGTGCGTATAACAGCGCCAGCCGGCACGAGTCCAGCTCAGCTGGAGCGCGACAGCTCCCGAGCGAGTGTGCCTTCGTCACGTCAGCCGGGGCACTGGTGGCGAGGGACACCAACGACATCTGATCATCACCAGGTTGCGATGACGCACCACAGAACGGGTGGCGACGACATCCACGACAGACATAACGTGTATTGTAAGCGCTCCGACGCCAGCGTAACTATCGCCCCCTCAGACGTTTGTTAACGCGGAGGGTGTGAACACAAAACCTAGTTAGGGAGGATGCATGTCGTATGCAATCAGTAGTGTTCTTAACGTGTGTGCAATATAAACTACTCATGTAATGAATGTTGTCTTGGCATCGCACCTTGCGTTCGTATGTCTGCCCAAGCGAACGTACCAGGCGCTGACGTACGCGTGACAATGGCGCATTTCTCCATTCTTGTCTGGGTCCTCCCGTAGCAAGCATTTATGTTTGCACTGGATACCTCGACCTTAAGATGGCATGTCAGACTGGTGACAACCACACACTATATTTGGGTGAAATGTGGACAGCTGACGCTGTAATGTGAACAGTGCCAAATCGAACGATCTTTGGTGCACGTGCACCAAGTTGCGGAACAAATTAGGCAAATTCTTTGTAAAGATGCCACTGCGAGCTGAAAAATACCAATGCCGCTGAAAGTGCTGCAACAGGTAAGTTATGTTAAGCCAGCAACAAGAACCTCCAAAGCTGCGTAATTACAATGCCATACTGGTTTGCGCAAGTCCGCTTATGCTTAGAAGGCAAAACGTTTCTGTGCTGTGTATCCAGCATTTGATTCGTTAACTGCATTAAATGCAGAGCATATGTGCAATTATTTTTTATTTTAGGAGCGCATAGTGTTTGCAACAAGCTATCTTGTACAGAGAAACTGGATACCGTCAAGGTAAAAAAGTAAATGCATAAAATGACGCCAACGGTATGGCAGGTGTCTAAATATGCTCGAAGTACAAAATTTAACACTGGTTTCCTAGATCGTCATGGTGCATTAACCTCGCTTTGAAAGTGAAAGTTTTAAAGTATCAACCATAGCTGAGGATGGATTGACCAACATCTTTGTATTTGTGTGCACCAATTTTAAGTTGGCATATGGAGGCCATATAAAGGAATGGCAGGGTTAATCACGCCGACACTAATGGTGCTAAAATACATCTAAAAGTATGCTCTTTAGAAATTAGAAAGAAAGGGTTCAAGTTGATCAAAACAATATGATAGGAAGTGAGTGAGAAAGTTAGAGCCAAGGGAGAGAAGTACACCCAAAAATCTAGGTTGATTCTGCTCAACTCATTCTTTCTCAACTATATATACGAACTTCTTGGTCAGTATGGTAAACAGCAAACGTGTTGCCTGCTTGAAGGGAACACTGCCCATGTTGTATTCGCCTGCTGCAAGTTTTGCAGTAGTAAGCATCGAATCTTGGCTTATACCTTTCACAGCGTACTGTACATAGCACTCTGTGCACTCGCTATTTGTCAATGTTTAACATTAAATGGCTAGCCCGACGCTCCGTCTCGGAGTGCGATACGTAATGGCAGCATGGCGCCGCGTCTAAGACAGCTGTGGACCCTGAAGAGGAGCAACGCAAGCATGCCGATGTTGAACGCGCGCGCAACGGGCCAATGAGAGCGCTAACGCGCCTCACCCAAACGCGTGATTCGTATCGTGCCCGCCAGGAGCCGCAGGACGTTGAGGAGCGCTCGGGAATCCTAACTATACAGTGCACTGTACCCTAACGGAAGAGAGCCGCCCCCACACTGATGCGTGGCTGCCGAATAATACGAACGTCTCCTACGTTACAGGACGGAGAAGGCATGGGCCATGGTGACCCGGTGGACATCGTATTACGCCGCATTCAATTTCCTGTGCTGCTCTCTGCCGCATGCAGCTAGAAAGGTTTTGGGAGGGCGCCGATGGTTTCGCTGGTTGTGTACCTGCGCCAATGTGGAGCGTGCGTCGATTGTGCGTTTAGTGGATCGCGAATAATTAATGGTTTCTCCAGGGCAGCATGTAGTTTCTGGAAGCCATGTAGCATTCAACGACTATACTGGGTGAGCACGCTTGTGGAGGCCTATGTAATTTCAAAATTAGAGGAAAAGTGCGTGAGCAAGCCATCAGTCTCGCTATCTGAATAACAGATACCATTGCTCAATTTATCGTTGCACTATTGCAGTGCATGTTTTGATCGTGCCTTGGAAACATGTGCGGTTCATCGACATGCACCACAGTTCTTTTTCTACTGTCTCGTTTGTTTCCTCTCGTTCCGATTTATCGATAAGTGCGAAAATAAAATCTATAGCCGAGAGTTAGCGCTGTCTGTGTACCCGTTTCTTTCTACGTCCTCGTTCAGTCGCTTTTACACATGCTATCATGGATGACATCACCGACACCGTTGTTGCAAACATATCAGCGAGGCGGTTGTTCATGCTGCTGTACCGAACGCACTGTGCGTCTATTGTCCCCGTTTGACGCAGAGGTAAAGAGCGCAGCTCTGGTATTAAGAAATGTGTCAGCATAACACGTACAGGCCCACCCACCTACTAAGCGAACGCGACCGGCAGCTTACGGGAATGGTGACGTACGGATGTCTGCACAGCGCTGTGTCGCCGCTTGCCGTTTATTCTGTTCTCGCCGTGCGAAGTGAAGAGTAGTAGATTCATCTTTCGCGATGAAAACATTCCGAGATAGCAGTTGATCTAAAATCGCAGAGGCCATAACTGAAGAAAAGCCGATTCCTTCGTCCTACCTGCTTATTTTTTTTAGTTCAGGTCCACCGTTAGCGGGTGCACGAACTCGACGGCGCCAGGCGTCCTTCGCTGAACAGGATCAATATTCGTTCAAACTTAATGAATACGACTTGAGATGGTCTAAGCATATGCATTTAAACTTAGCTACGTTTTGCCTCATTGAGCGTGATTGATGATGTATACAAGGCGGTGCGGCTATCGCGCTGTTGGTTTGACGGCCGATCGCGTGGTCGTCAGCACGGCGATTTTATCGGTGCGGTCGGCAAGAAATCCTATCTCAGTACAATAACTCGCGTTCGTCGGTTGCATCGTTGTTGGCCTGGTATGAGAGTCGGCTAATCGCAAGCGTGAGCGTGTTGCCGGTCTCATGTCGAGCTAGTGTTACCGCGGCTTAAACGAGTACGTGAAGTCAGGCACGCGCTGCCACCACTAACAAGCGATCGAGTGCCGATGCTGCAAGAAGCATGTGTCTGCAACGCGACGTTTTTAAGTGTCGCCCAACAGTAACCCCAGGGGTTTTCTGTTACATTTACTAGCCATCAATGAAACGCGGCAAGTGACTCAAGGTGCAGTCCGGAGGAAGCCCTGGCCACTATATGTTGAAATGGAGTTCTAGTCTCATATGCTACCTATAAACGCACGTACTCGGCACCGCACCGACGTCGAGCCACCAGTGGAGTTTCAACGCGGTACACGGCACGAGTGTGGGCAGCAGCTAGCGTCTGAGAGCCTGTCTTTATTGATTTTCATTTTCGGGGGACTTTTCCCCGATGACTGGCAGTGCGGCCGCGCCCGTGACACTTCAAAAACGTTTCGCGACTAAACCGCTAGGGCAGGACGCATGCGCCGTCCCGCCGTGAGGAAAGCGGATTGCGCGTTAAATAAGATGGGATTAAGATGCAAATTAAGTTAACAAAAAGAAAACAGGATAGAGACATAATCAACATTTATTCACTGAATAAATTTAACAGCCATGTCTGTTGACCTTGCCTTCGTACGTGTCGCCGCATGCTTGTCATGAAATTTAAAAGAATAAAACGGCCTATACTCGCGGACAACTTTCTGGGGCAATGAAGGGAAAGCTACGGAGGCAAAGCGCGCAAGAGTGAGAGCTCTTCTGGAAAGAGTACCGTGTTTTCATCCACGTTAGCTTAAGCTGGGGAAGAGAAAACATAAGCACCTTATTAGCAACAGTTAAACAAGATAAAACATGCCACTGAATGTGAAAGTTCACTTATTTTGCGGCTGTTTCCTTCCGCGTCTGGGCAAACGCGAAACGGTCGCACGTGAAGCTGCGTCCATTCAGCGGACGTTCCGAGCAACCTAAAGCACTTGCAAACGCTGGCGGACTACTTGGCGCCGTAACACATGTGGAGCAGCCACGCGCACGTAGCTTTCCGTTCATTGCCACAGAAAGTTGTCCGCGAATATAGTCGTGCCCGAAGCCATGTGGTGACCGCGTTACGTTTAGGAATGGTACGAGCGTCCAAACAATTGTGGATGCTGCATTGCATAGCACGTGCTCATACACAGAACCGAGATGCAACACTTGCTACCGCTATAGTCGGGAATATCGCGGTTGCGAAATATGTATAAGACCGAAACACTACCGCGCGACTTTGTTCGCCTGCTCCAATATCTGCGGGCTTTTTGTGCAGAAAGGAAAAGTTCTCGCATTTCTGACCTAGTTGCGATGTGCATTACGTGCATCGAACATGCAAATACATTTTTTAAACAAACCCCGCACGAAAGCACTTTATCCGAAATTGTGTGAAATGTGAAAATATTCGTTATTCGATTCTAGGTTTCAAGATCGTTTCTCTCGAGCACTCGTTATCCATTGGAAATGTTCGCAATTCGAACTCCACTGATAAAAAAAACGAGGGCTCACTTGGAGCAAGGTCGGTGTCCAGTTGTCGACGTACTGCCTCAAGTGGTGGCAGAAGCTCCTCGTTTTCCGACTGAGATGATTCCTCCGAACCTGTGTATGGTCTTGCTGGCCTTTCCATGGCTGTGAGCCCGCGCGAGCTGCGATAGCATTTGAAGTGACAGCATTAGGTTCTGGTCATGGCGCCTTTCGACTTGGCATTCCATGCATACGGGACGAGAAACACCATATTTATCATATTTATCAGTGTATATAAAGCGAGGCTTTGTCTTCTTGCAGGATGGAGTGGTCTCAGCGAAAACACAGGAGTGGGAAAACCAGTGCCATGACATACTAAGCTCAGACGCGAGCTTATACGCAAACAAAATGGGGCCGAGGCATGTACAGAGTGTTGAGACGGAATCTCGTGAGAAGCGTCGAGCGGAGTAGGAAGCGAGGCTTACTGTTCATGCTGGCTTGTAAATGCCAAGTGTACCGGCGTTCATAAGCAGCAAGGAATGGCTTAGAACGCGAGTGTACAATTTCCTCGCAAGCGCGAAGCTGGACGCTGCCGAGACGCATATTATGGCAGCAGTTGAACCTGGTCGTGTCGTTTACTGGCCGGAACCAAGTAGTTCAAGAAACACTTCGCGTAGGACAAGCTCAGTTCAGTGGGTAGAGTGTGTGACAGACTGATTTCCGCCGGGTGCGTCTGTGGTGTTGGTGCGCCACAAGGTCATGTAGAGCGACGCGTTTCTCGGTGAAAATTCGACCGACTTCGACGCGTACTCAAGAGCTTAAAAAAGGTCGTTGAACAAGAGCTGCGCTGCTGGCAAACACCGCAAAAAGCTTCGCTTAAAGCGTTGCCCACAGCGCATGGCATCCGCTGTGGGTGTTCACGGTAGCCGGCCAAGGACAAAGGATCAGTAAGGACCGAAGCGCAACGAAGGTAGTATTAAATCAAAACCACTTACTTCGATTCGAAGTGTGTTGGCAGCTGCTCCAGTGTAGCGGACAGCCTGTAGAAGTAACGCCTCACTTGCGCCTCACAAATGCGAAACGCAATCGCAGAAGACCTACAAAATGCCAACGCAGTAAGAACAGTGCGCTATCACAGCAACGTTCCAACGGTTTTATTCTCGTGCGTCTCGTTGCGCCACAGCGCCACCTGAGCCGCAGGATTGCGGCTGATTGGTCAGATTTCTTTCCGCCATCTCTGAATGATGATTGGTCCCAAGGGCTGGTCAAATGACGCAGTGTAACAAGAAAAGGTGCTCCCGGTGTCCCGACAAGCGCGGGCGGCTCGGCTACTCAGGGCGCCGCCGCAAGAGGCAGCACATATCTTGGTCGCATGCTGCTCCCGGTGGTTTGCGCTGAGGCTTCAGCGGCGACATTTTGAAGCGAAGCTGTTTATGGCTAGGGTTCCGTGAAATTTTAAGACGAAAGCCTTTCTAGGCTCATGGTGAAGTTTGTGTCGGCAGACCTGATCGCCGGAGTGTCCGCCGCGGTGTGATCACGCCATATGAAGACAGATTAAAGAATGAAAAATGATTGATTGTGACAGTTAGTGTATGATAACGTTATAATAGGGATTGGTAGAGGTTAATAATGACTAATGACTTGTAATGACTACTAATTACTCCGAAATGACCAGTATGTCTAACGACGTCTTGTAATAACCGTAATTGATTAGAAATGACTAGAAATGTCTAGTAATAAGTAGTAATGACTCAAATCGCAAATGACTTGTAATGACTAGTAATGACTATGAAATGACCAATATATCTAACCACGAATTGTAACGACCACAATTGATTACAAATGACTAAAGATGCTTAGTAGTGAGTACTGATGACTAAAAGAAAGAAAGAAAGAGAAGAGGCGAATGATAAGAGGAGGAAGAGCAGGCTTTCGCCGTTCACCTCGTATTTTTTCATATGTGCGAGCAAAATTATTATCGTCAGCAATGGCTCGCGCCACTGCTCGCGCGTTTGCCGTCTTCGTCCACAGCTGGGCCGCAGACGCCCCTCGGCGTAACCGCGGGAACGCGCTCGTGCCACTGCTCGCGCGTTCGCCGCCGTCATCGTCTTCCACGGCCGGCTCCGTTGCCACCCATCGTGCCAGCGTTCCCATACTACCCCTCCTCCCTCTGCGAAGGCGCTCACGGCCCTGGCCCGCTGTCAGTCAGTGCGGTGATTTCGGTCTCAAATTCTTCGCCTCAATGTACCGCGAAATGAATGCACGAATGTGTATAACCAATGTGTATAACGAATGTGTAACACGAATGAACGCGAATGTTTAAAAACAAATGTCTGTGCGTACCTTTCGTCACGATGACCACTGAACAAGACAATAATTGTGTTCGTACCTTTGTTCCATATTATGTGTCACCTCTTTGTCGTGTGCTATACACAGCATCGCTGGTAATTCACTTTTACAGACTGGAATGGCTCCTATTTTTTCTCGAACGCTTCATTATTGCGTTTGTTCGAGAATATCTCGCTGAAAATTAATTTCTGTTGCCATAGAAGCATATTGCTTATCTATCGTTGCCATTTAATACAGTGAACGCCGACATAGACAGATGCTTCGAATAGCCCTGTTTTGGCCACAGGTGTGCAAATGCCCTCATTTCTTGTTCTCCGCTGCGGGGCGGTTCCCCGACTTCTGCTCCTGGCTAGAGTGCTGCACGTGTGCACACACATAAAGCGTTAGCCGTATGGATACCACATCGTGGTGGAAACACTGGTCTGAGCGTAACTTAAACATCAAGCTAACCCTATCTAATCTTTTTATTGGGCGCGGACAAACGCCTATCATTTTCAATCGGTTTTTAATAACGACCGCAACACCGACTCCCTCCCATTGGCGTCAGATGTCCCGCAAGGATGCGCCCTCGAGCCCCTGATGTTCTTGATATATCTTAAGGATTTGCTTTTACACGTGTCCTCACACGTCCGCATGTTTTCTGACGATTGCGTCATCCATCGACACTTCCCTGCCACTTCTGACCAACAAGCTCTGCATACTAACCTTAACCACGTTATAAATTGGTGCAGACAATAGTTAGTTGCAAACATGCCTAATAATTATAAATCTGTAACCATTTCCAGTGGTCCTAACCCACTTAACTTTTCGCATTCAGTTTCGGACGTTTCTGTCGTAGCCATACTGATTCAAATGCATTAAAATCACCTTATGGAGTGACTTGTCCTGGCGTAATCATATACCTAACTTCATCTCATCTGCCAATAACATACTAGGTTTGTTATAACGGAACACCATGTCCCGAGCATGCCTTTTCTGCAGCTTGGAGCCCACACCAATCATAATTCATTCACGCTGTGGAAGCAGTTCTGAATCGCGGCGCTCGATTCATCTATTCCACTTATCAATACCATGTTAGCGTAATAGTATTAAAGGCAGAATCAGGTTTATCAAGTTTTCCTCTTCGCCGTCGTATTGCCACGCTGTCTTAGTTCTGCAAATTTTTCGCAGCTCTATCGCACCTCCCACAGCCTTTTATATCTCTCCCTCGGTACACATCACAGATCAGACCGGCCACGAAATGTAAGTTATTATTATTATTATTATTATTATTATTATTATTATTATTATTATTATTATTATTATTATTATTATTATTATTATTATTATTATTATTATTATTATTATTATTCGAACATTTGGCGGGTACCTACTAAGGGGGATGGGCAGGAACCAGGTAGTAGAAAGTAGCATAAAAGAAATTCTTACTTTAAGATGAAAAAAAAATAAGAAGAAGAATGAGCAGAAAAACAAAAATAGCGCGTGGGTGAGCAATCAGACTAGCTGAAACAAAATTATGAAGGAGGTATTCGCGTAGGGGAGCTTCAATACCACAACAATAAAAGATTTGGAGAATCAGTATAGTGATATGAATAGCGAACGGAGAAAAGTAAAGCCAAAAAAGTAGCATGGTAATTAGTCATTTTATCTCACTGAAAAAATCAAACGCCGCGCAGCAAACATCCCTGTTGCTACAGCCTATTGTGTCGAGGACCCAGGCGATAGTATTACCAGCATATTCAATCCTAGTCCTACTTCAATTTGGCAAAGTGGAGTCAACTAGTGCTGTTATGCGGGCTTGTTAGCGCGGCATCAAGGAGTACTATCGTAGCGCATACAGACGAGGACGCAAAAAGGCACACGAAAGATGTATGCGCCACAATCGCACTCTAAGGCAAAACGGAGCTTCGAGTGACCGCTTTCTCTTGTTTAAATATCATCGGCAGGATAAAAAGATGTGACTTGTTTCCATTACAAGCATGGAACAGGGGGGACGTCATCAGACTGTTTCATATAAGTATATTAATAATTTCATTGTGGGATACGGCAGCGTAATCTGGTATATGACACTTCCTATTGCCGAGTACCACCGTTTATTCTAGCAGAAACAGAAATATCGCAAGTCTGAAGATGATGCCAGCAGTAATTTGTTTAAATCATTTTGGAAGCAGGGTTTTCTGCATCTCGATTCAGTCACGTAAGCCGTACTGGTGGTATAGAGGCGGTAGGTCCACTTAGAGACAGTAAAACTTCTTGAGTTGGTTGATCCTGGAAAAGGTAAAGGGCTGCAGACGTACAACGAGCAAAAGAGACGAGGGCCGACGTAGTCCTCTATATACTTGTGTGGGATGTCCCGCAGCATCAAGAAGGTCGCTAGCATAGGTACCGTGTACCAGTGATTTTTCCGGCCCCGAGCAAACTTTGCAAACAAAGAAAGCTTGATTGCCAGAAGAAACACGCTAGGTCGTTTCCTAAATGCGCAACTATGGTGTCGTTTGTGTGATACCGCTGTCGTATGACACCGCAGGAGCACGAACTGCCAATAATAAGTACAGCCAATGCGCATCTGCCTGCGCATTGCCTGGCCTACAAGTGTGAACCATGGTTTCCTCAGCTAATTTTCTGGGCAGAAGTAAGGATACTACTGCTCGTGAACTTCTTGAAGCTTTTCATATCAAAAAAAGAGGCATGGATTGCGCCAGCGACACGCCGATCTACTTACTTGGTAGATGATACACGCCTTCCTGAATTTTCTTTTCCTTTGCCACGAAGAACGTGTACGCATGCGCTATGCTATATATATATATATATATATATATATATATATATATATATATATATATATATATATATATATATATATATATATATATATATTCCTGAATTTTATATATATTCCTGAATTTTCTTTTCCTTTGCCACGAAGAACGTGTACGCATGCGCTATGCTATATATATATATATATTCTTTCTTGTTTCTTTGGGACGACCGAACAAACCACTTCTGAGTTGCGCTGCAATGGCTCCCTCCACTTATAGACATTGTGGCTAATAAATCTGCCATTTACTTTATATATAGTTAGGGGTGGCCTGGTACCCATACTAAACGTATTTTTCGTAGGTTGGTAGGGGATTTCGGAACACATTTAACAGAGTTGTTGGCTAGTTAGTAGCAGATTTTTTGAAAAAGCGCCAGACACAAGGTTGGTGGTCGACTCAGGTTAATAATTTTAACAGAGTTGTATTCGTTGTCGTAGCAAGTGAAGAACGCACCGAAAGAGAGTCTGTAAGTATGACAGGTGATGATTCGATCCTTCGTGGGAAGTTTGCCTACTGCTAAAACAATCACCAGTAGCTGTGCTGTGAATATATGCCCATAATCCGGAAGACAAATGAAAAAGGCCAACGAAGATAAGCAGAGAAGATGCCTACACCAGCCTTCTCGTCATATGGCCAAGCATCAGTAGTTATTATACAGCTTGTTTCCAGCTGAGCAAGGTAATCTTGCAGCTTATCATATAAATTTCGAAATTACATTACTACATTATTATTGGGGAATATATCGCGAATTCAATCATAGGCTTGAATTGGATTGACTCGTCGAATCGAATCTGCGTATTCAATGGCTCTAGTTTTGCATCTACAAACACTATGCGAGTTTGGTGTATTCGCAACCAATGAGTACATCAAAACATGCACTTGATTCCTAAATGAAAACATACATACGCGCACCACCGCGAGATGACCATACGAGGTGTTGAATTGTTTTAGGTCGTACAGAATGTTTAAATATCGTGTGTGGCAGATGGCGTAAATATAGTCCTTGAGCTGTATTACTCGACCCGGCGGACATTGCTCACATGACATTAGTCACATCACGCGTGCGCCTTTTGAACTCGCCGATTACAATTCGTAAGTTGCAATATGTGCCGTAAAGTAATTAAAAAGTGAATGAGTGATTTTTTTGTTAATTAGTCGATTATGCGTTCCGATTTCTCGTGCAAGTATGGCCCGCCTCTTCGCGTAGTCCAGCTCAATGATTAAAATTATGTTATCTGCGACAGGCGACTTTTAAAAACTGTGTATGGTCTAGAAAAAAGAAACATCCGGTATATTTTGTATATGATAATTTAGGTACTTTTTCCATCGCAATCCAGAGCGTCGGTTACTGAGCTTGCGTCACCATTCCATGGCACGTGCTGCGTAACACACGACTCGCTCAATGTGTCTTCGCCAACTTAGAGTCCCACCATATGCGTAATTAAACGACTATATACGGGGAATGAACTCGTGATGGTATACATAGTGAAACGTAAACAGGAACATTTTGAGAAAACACGAGAAGTGCCCTTTGGCGGACGTTCACCGAAGTATGTATATAAAGTCTCAAGTCAGGTTTCGAGAGTGCACGAGTAACTTTGTAATGATTACTCAAGCAAATGAACGTGCTTATCAGACATCAAGAAAGCGAAGTTATCTGCATAAACGTATAAATGAATACCCGGCCAAGTGTCACACCAACGTGCTCGCACCGTTGCATTTCGCTAATCGTTTTTGCTGCGGCCAGTATCACAACGGAACGGCCTTCCCCAACAAATCACTTCAATCACCTGTCCGCCAAAAGCTTTTCCGAATAGTGTAGGCAAGGAAAGAACGACTGTCTGTTCGATTGCAGTGCGGCTCTGCAAGGAGTATCCTGCAAAGCCGCGCAAGGGACGAAGTGGTTGCCGCTGCAAGGACGACTCACGAGATCACGTGGCGCGAACAGCGTCGTGCGCACTCACCCCCGTAGTGTCGGCGCAGAGGCCGCGTGCTTTGTAATTAGAGGAGTGCGAGCCGCGGGCTGCCTCAAAGGAAAGGTAAGCCCGCCCTCCTCCTCATATCCTCCTCACGCGCGATGTGCGGCTCAGGAAAACGGCAGCCCCGCCACCACCGGAAGAACGACTGTTGCTCTGGGACGATGCGCCCACTCGTCTATTTTCTTTCAGTCTTTTACGCCTCGTTAGAAGGAGCACGCGGTTTTGTAAGACGCTTGCCTTAAAGGAAGTCGTTTGTGTCAGTTCGAGCTACTTTGGGAGAGAGCGGGCAGAAATCAATCTTCTTTTGATCCGCACCGATGGCTTCTTGTGTGGCCGACAAATGCATGCACGCCAGAGGCACAGCGGTGGCGAAGGCCGTAGACGCGAACAGACGCTGTCGTATTCTGGGACACTATACACAGTATTGAACTTTGCTTGGACAGTGTGTCTAGACGGTGTGCACGCGCACACGCGCGCACACACACACGCAAAAACACGCACTGATGCGCACGCTCACACACGCACACACACACGCGCACGCACTCGCACTGACGCTCAGGCGCGCGCACATGTACACATACATACACATATATATAGATATACATAAGTATACTTCAATGAAAGATGCGTAGACCTTCAGGGCCTGCTATGAAGGAAAAGTTGCATTCTAAGTACGTAACTGTACGAATAGAGTTATCGGCTGAATTCGACTCACCGGGGTGCGACTTTACAATTGCTAGTAAGTATAGCGGGGCGTGGCACTTGCAGAGGCGCCGGACGTTTGCGCGCATGCGCGAGGAAGAGCGGGTGCGAGAGAGAAAACGTGGGTCCGAGCGTGAGCAAACTCTACTCCGTTACGCAATGCCGGCACGCCTACGGCACGCCTAGGGACAAACGTACGCTGAGCCGTGCTCCCGCAAGGGCTGCAGAAAACAGCGTCAACCTTTTCTTACCCCTTCAAGAACCACTTCTCTCTAGGGACAAACGCATGCAACACGCGCAAAGAAACGTCTCCACTATAGTGCCTAGGCAGAGACATATATTCAAGGAGCGAAGGCCGCCAGATTTTCTGTCTCGCAACCACTCTTACTCGCGCCTGCGCAGAAACGTCGAGCGCTTCGAGAAACGCAACGCCCCACTGTACCTACTAGCAATTATAAAATGCAACCGGGGTGGTGTAGTGGCTTTGGTGTAGCGCTGCTAAGCCCAAAGGCGCGTGGTTTAATGCCGGCCGCGGCGGCCGTATTTCAATGGGAGCGTAATGCAAAAAACGCCCATGAAAGGAAAAAGTGTCATACACTCGATTGTAGCACGGAGCTACAAAGGAAACAAATACGGGTTTCTCAGAAGGAAAGCTTTACAGCTTAGGGTAAACTGGTCTTGGTCCGGAATGCGAACCCGGCACCAGCGCCTTTTCGGGGTGCTCGCTCTACCAACTGAGCTAACCAGGAGGCTAGCAGATGTCTGCGCGAGGACGAATTAATCGACAACTCGAAGCAAAGGGACACTGCATATGGGAAATCAGTTCAGTGGAATCCACAAGACTGGTGGAGGAGGATTCACGAAATGAATTAAGTATTGTCATCATCTAGCCGATTGCAGCACGAAGCTACAAAGGAAGCCCATACGGGTTTTTCAGAAAGCTTGGCAGTTGAAAAAATTCATCCTGGTCCAGGCTGAAATTCTTCCCGAGGACAATTTTTTCCTCAGCTGCGAAGTTTCCTTACCCGTATGGGTTTCCTTTCTAGTTTCGTACTACACTCGGGTGGATGTCAATATCTTTCATTTCATGTACCCTCCTCCACCTTGTGATAAATTCCGCGGAACAGTCTTGCCAAGAACGCCCGTGTACCGGGCATTGGGGACACAGTACAGAACCACAGGTGGTCAAAAATAATCCGGAGTCCACCACCACGCCATGCCTCATAATAATATCGTGGTTCTGGCACGTAAAACCTCAGAATGTTTTGTTGTTTTGGGGAGCTAAATTATTTTTACTGCAGTGCTGTGGACCAGACATCAGTTTTCACTGCGAACACCATTCTTGACCCTGTCAGACCAGTTTTATTTCCGGCTATATAGCTATTCACCTATTCCACCAAAAATGAGGGCCGTTCACGTGGGTATGTGCTCCTCTTCAAAAGGAAGTCATTAGAAAACAAGGAGAGTCCACAAGAAAGACAACGCCTTCTTCAGTGCATCAGATCACTATGTGGTTTGTTGCTTAGATCGCACCACCGTCAGGATTGACCTGCTTTTGTAGAGCGCACTACCCAGGATCGGTCCATATTTTTCTTTGGTTGAGTAAAGGAACACTTCCGGTTCCGGTAATCGGCGCGCACAGTTTGAATGTGCGCTCCTGGGTTTTATTTCGACCTTTTTGCGCTAATTACGCATTATTACAGCTGCTGTCACAGTTATACGCCAACTTTGTGCGTCTTTTTTGTTCCTAGTTTCATTGTGACGCCTTTTGGGTTGGACTACGTGCACTAGAACGCCTCAACTCGTCAAATTTGATGAGACAAAAGTGGCCAGATACCTATTTTTGACGAACCCCCAAATCAATCTGAAGTCTCCAAAGAAAACCATGTCTTCTAAAGTGGATCAAAATCTTTTTGACTACACTACAGCCTGCGGTGAAAACTAGCGCTTGAAGAAGGAATGGCTGCTGTATGAATTGCGTCGATTAATAAATGGCTGCCGAAGAAAGACCAGAACCTGCGGCAAGAAGAAGAAGGGCTGAAAAACTTGTATGCCATAGATATATGAGAAAGGGACAGCTATAAAGAACATCGCATGGCTGTAGCCTAATATATAAAATTTTGGCATTGCATGACTGCCAAAAACACTAAATTACAACCTACAAGCCAACATCACAGGTTGCCATGTAGGCTTTCGCTGCGAAACAAAAAACAAAGGTTGCATTATTTTGTTTCCCATTTTGTTTCTGCATTGCTTCGTAAACTTTTGTCGTGGTCACACTTTTGATAATAAACAATACTTTGCTTAGCATATCTAAACAGTTAGTTGTTGCGAATTATTGGGTTAGTTTAGAGTATTCATGGATACCGTGCAGTTCCTTTTCCAATACCATTTGAATACCACGCACTCACTATTAGTATTCGAAACTTCGAATATTCGGCCACCCATAATAACAGGTGAACTATAGATAACCCCTGGCCTAGTCTCTATATATTGTATATTTATGTAAGTAGTTTCCCCCTACCTATCAATTCTCTCCACTATCGTGCGTTCCTGATTTTTTTGCTGCCTTAAACCCGGCACCCCAACTGCTGACCGGCGTTCAGGCGCCAGCAAATTGTGCTAGAGGGTTATAGCGCAGCCACCAGTCAGCATCGATTTCATTTCTTTCCCTAATAAAGTACGGGTTACACACATGCACATTTATTTATTCCATAATATTGAAAATTAAGAAAAAAAATTTGCTAGTTTTTCTTCAAGACTTCATCTTGAAATGAATACAGAAATGGCAAGAGACACGAAAACAAAGAATAAGAAGGGATGCGGGGGAAAGGAGGAAAGATGCAAGAGGGCATCGTATCTATTCTAGTCTCTTGGGCGCATTAGCAGGCAAGGATGGTTGGGCAAATAATTGAATGAAGTTTCTGCGTAAAAAATCAGCCCGTTCTACAGTATGTTTCAGCTGACTTATGATTAAAACAACTGGAGTACGCTACGTTAATTCCACCGATGCTTTATTATTGACTGTGTTCTTGCGCAACTCAAATAATATTTATTATGAGTAGATGACATTACTTAACAAAAAATAATTAATTAACTTTTTTAAATAATGACTAAACGCTAAGTTTTCAATGATGAATTTGTAAAGCATGTGCCAGCAAGCAAGCTTAAAGGTGACTTGATAAACCTGAAGGATCCTCTCCCTCAGGCACGTTTCCAGGCGTGGTATACAAGATTTCATACGCCGATTGCGAATCGGTGTATATTGGCGGAAGCTGGAATATCTGAATTTGAATTCGTCTCAAAGAGCACAAGCATGATGTCGCCAAAAGCCACACAGTGACAAATGACCTCCCAGAGAATGCCCAGAAAACGAGTCACGAGATTAATTGGGACAACGCGCGTATCGTAGCCACAGAGAAAAGCTTGACAGCGAGGTTCAATATCGAATCAATAGTAATTTAAACGACAAATAACACAATAAATGGATCACCTCGCACTCTAAACCACGTGTACTGGCTAACTTTGCGTCATGCGCTGAACCGTATGTAAGAACCTTGCGCTTAGTCGGCATTCCATTGTGAACAAGGGATCCGTACGGATCCCGAAACGTCATTTTATTTTTATTTTGACCTTAGTCAATGAAAGTCGCCAAGGTTGACGACTGGGCATGTTGGTATAGCATATCAGAGGTTGGATTGCGCAACATTTTGACGAGACACACAGTAGAGAAACACACACCACAGAGCACCTTTACTGCGAATGAAGCAGGTCAATGACCTGCTTCATTTTCTAACGATGCTTGTACCTGACCAGATGGTATTGCGTCGAACACTTGGCTAGAGAGTATTGAGAAATGTCCAAATGAATTCTTGTCCTGAAAATAGACTTAGTGGTTTTGTTTTAGGAGCTCCAAAGAAAGCGCCCGAAGCCTGAAGAAGTAGAATGTTACTAGCCTCTTGCGCTCGACAACGTTAATGGCGGTTGTCTGACTCTTTCATCGTGGCCTCCGAGATCCTCAATGCAGCGCCGATACTATCGGAAATAGTGGTTTACGGAGTGCTTTGAACAATAAGTAAATAAATAAATAAATAAATGAAATAATAATGATGATGGCCATGATGATGTACTGGCATTTCCTTCGAAACGGGCGGTGACAAATAGTCACCTAGCCTGCTTCAGCTAATCAAGTAATCTATAGGTATTTATCAGTATAGCATTGTATTGTGTATAGTATTGCCTGTGCCTCCTTAATGTTTTCACTCTTCCGCAAAGCCTCTACGTCTACCTTGTTCAGTTACTAATGCCTATAACGGATATGATCCTAACTGGCACTATAGTGCTTGCAGCAATATCTTGGGACATTTCCATCATCTACAACGTTTTAGAAGTATCATTTGGTGAATGTCCTCGCCGAAAATGGAGGGCGGCTTAAAGAAAAAGGTATCTATGCGTGAATTATTGTTGCTTCTATGGTCATTGCAACATTTATTCTCTGTTTTAGTCTAGTTGAACTTGGCGTCACAGGATGGCGCGACGAACGCGTTTAGTCAGCGTGTCCCGGCTCTAGCAGCGGCGGAGGCCATCAGAGCCGGCAAATTTCTCACAATTCTAACTGATTTTCAAGACGCCTGTCGGCATTTTCTGAACGGTAAAATAAGCCACCGTGTACTCCTCGAGACGACAGGCGGCGTAACACACCCCACAACACAACCACAGCCGATCCAGCACGAGATATTCTGGGTGAAGGGGCATGCAGGGGGGAATAGCGGGGAACGAAGAGGCGGACAGTGGGTTTGCAATCCGAACCCACGAAGTATCCACACTCGAAAGTCTACCGTCTGTTCCAAATGAATGCTCTGCTTTATTGGCACACTACAGGGGAACCAGGATACGATATTCTCCCCGACATAAATCCCCTCATGAGAGCGGAGGCCACTGATTGGAGACAGCTCCAGACAGGAACTTTCCCCAACTGAAACCTACTGAATAATATGTACCCCACCAGATACGCTGCTAAATACCCGAGGTGCGGTCAAAAGTCCACCTTTTATCACACCACATGTGAATTCCAACTTATAAAAGCAGTCTCCAAAATCATAAATCCAAGTGAGGAGCAATGGGAGGCACTGCTGGCCAGCGACCGCTGCGAGGACCAAATTGGCCTCGTGCAGCGAGCACGCAGGGCAGCTGAGGCCATTGGAGCCTTGGACGAAGGGCTCCACCCACGCTAAACCCAGTCAAGAGCGTTCATGGAGAGCCTGATGGACTACAACAAAACATCCTGCAGATACCAATATATATGTTTTGGTGACGATGCTGATGACGATGATCCTGACTCCAAACGCCCAAGCCGTGTTCATTCATCCATTGTCCACCGTGGCACCCTGCATTGCGTAAAGAAATTTGTTCATGGAAAGTCTAAAAGTTGTTCCTCTTAAATTGCTAGAGCTCTGTATTAGACCGCAGTCGCTTTATAGCATTGTCATCATGCATCGTCAAATGGATGCTCCTACGGAAATACTACGTTGTAAGTGTGGTTGCCGCCGCTTCTTACGCAATGTATCAACCATCCAAGTGCATCGATAAAAATGAAATCGGTATACTGCTAAAAAATTCGTTTGTGAAAAAAAAATGAGAATCGGGTAAGGTATGGCAATTTTTGTAACATTTCTGTTCTCTTCTGTTTCCTGTTACCTTTCTTTCTATACTCTTACACAAAGCAATTTTCAGATTGTTCATTCTATTAAGGTAATAGCTTTTACTCCCCTCATTACTGCAGCTTTCAAGTAGTACGAAAGAGTCAAATGCTGGGATGCAGTTGTAACAGATCATACATGGACAGACAAGCATGCTAACGTAGAACATATGAGAAGTGACCCAGAAACTAAGACCAATTGGCTGGCGCATACAAGGTCTATCAGCCTGTACTTGTGCGGCTGGTGAAGCTGCACACCAATGGTAATTTAAGATAGTAAAGAGACGAACAAATATCATTTCGTTCACACCACTGATGAGAAATATTTCACGTTGTTGTATGGAGGCTAATTTTTGTAAAATTAAGGGAAAAAGTATGTATTTTAGCGCAAAATAGAAATAAAGCATTTTTGGCATAAAATAATATATTTCTTCCACCAAAACAAATTTTCTGAAGTAAAAATATAAATTTCTCGGTCATTGTTTTTTCTTTTCGCTTCTTTTTTTACAGTTCTGATTATTATTTCTTTATTATGGCGGTGGCGTGATTAAGCAGAGTCAGTTAAAGCAATATAAGTAGTTGACTTGTCAACATCGGGACCACTATGAACACCTGCATGTGAACTCTCAATGCTTGTCATAGTTATAAATACGTACGGAAAGTTTTGCATGCAATCGCCTTAAAAGAAAGATCGAACCCATGTCCACGGGCCTAGTGCCAGAATACCAAGAAAAAAATTAGGCACTGTGCATTATGATAATTCAGTTAAGCCGAGACTGACCATCTTGGAATATCTTTGAGCCTGTGCACAGTTTGGACAGCACCTCTAAACGCGCAGGCGCTAACGGGTATAGATGAGGCAAGCGGTGGCACGAATGCCTTGGACGTGCACGTTTTCCTTTCGCAAGCAACGAGTCCGAGCAGGTTTGTTCAAAGGTGCCGCGTTGTGAAATTGGGCGCGACCGCCAAAGTTGGGGAGATGACGGTCGCTGCTCTTTAGACCTACCGCGCAGGAAAACGGCACACGCACCGACCACCGCCTCTTGCCCCGCCATCACGCGGCTTGATGTCCGAAGGGGGAGCAACGACGCAAGCAGAAGAACAAAAGAGAGCGCGCTACGAAGGCGTCCCGTCTTCTCGGCCGGCGGCGAGCCTGCGCTTGCCATGTGGTCTTCATCGTCGACCACCGCGGAGTCGCGCGAGCGCCGTGGGTGAGGTGTCCGGCGGACCCTTCGTTCGCACAATGGCGACGGCGAAAGGATCTCCGCCGCTCGCTTTATCGGGGTGGTCTTTATCGCCCCTTTGGTGTCCGCGAGGGCGGCCTGATGGCGATGCCTGCTTGACTCGCCTCTCTCGCCGACACCACCCTCCCCCCTAAGAAAAAGAAATAAAAGACACACAAAACACACAAAAGGAGCGCAAACGCAAAGGAAACAGGCGGCGCACATCTGGGTGGTCTCGCACCACCTGTTGCCGCCTTTCAGGACCTAGTTTGCTGTTCTCCACGGGCGGTGAGCTTGTGCCCTTGCTAAGTTTCACGCGTTGGTCAAACAAGGTTGTTCAAGTCGAGAGGCATAGTGAGGCTAATTGGCATTCTCGGCTGCTGTTTGGTTCGCGGGCTACACTGGCTGACGCAGTTTTCTTACGATTTCAATCTCGCGCTGTCTGCGTGGCACACCACGACAGTGTCGCGGGACCAGTGCATACTGCCAAGACATTGTAATTTAGTCATTTGCGAGAAATGGACTCGACGCCTATTCTCGCACTTCTGTAGGTGCTGAAAACAAGTAAAACAGCATGTTGAAGGTTCACCCTGCAGTTCGTTGCAGTCTGCTAACTTGGCATTTTCTAACAGTTCCAGTATTGGCGAAAGTAGAGTCAGGCACGAAGACCCTATACTAACGACGCTTCCTTCAAACGTATTCTTAATTACTACAAATGAATTAGCAAACTTTTACAATATTGACCTGAACGCAAAACATTCAATAGAAAAGTTGTGGAGTGCATTGAGAAATATATGTTTCAATTCTTCCCACGGAGATAGCTGTAGGTGTCTAATTATTTTCGGGGTTCCAAAGAAAGCTCGCGAAATCAGAAAATGTTTAATCTTACTAGATGCTTGCGTGCAACAACTTTATTGCCCTTAAACGAGCGTCGAAGGATTGATGAATGCGTCGCGTTTTCGGCTTCAAACGTTCTTGAATTGATTTATTACGCTTTATCTTTACGAATTTCCGGGCACTCAAATATTTGTAAACAAAGCAAGCCAATTAACCTCTGTGCTCGTTCACAATGTTTGCTGATTATTGCATTTATAACGCACTATTTTGTTTAAAATGGTCAGCCGATTGCAAAGCCGCAAAACCGCTCGAAGCCAAAAAGATGATCATTCACATGCTGGCTGAACCGCCATTTTTTTAGGATCCTGTATACAATAGCGCCATAAAAAGACAAGTCCACTTGTTGAAACGTTGACTCCCGCTTTTACCTTGTTCTTGTTTTGCTCATAGTTCCCTGTAGTAGTTTTTGTACGTAGTTCTATACCACGACCATGACCTGTGAGATTTTGGAGGTAATTTCACGACCGTCTTCTCGGAAGTATAGCCAGGATCGCCATCCGCCTTCGTAACTTTCTGCCCGAGCAGTGCGTCACCAGCAAGAAAGCTGACCGGACTTCACAAATTTCTATGCACTATTTATCGCTGTGTTCAATGGCTAATGTGTTATATCGCTTGAGCCGTCAACTTTCACAAAAGCGGAAGCCAGGACCATTGTCTTTGAAAGAGAGAGAGGTTGAAAACAAGGGGAAGACATATAGGGAGGTCAAGCGGACGAGCGTGCGGTTTGTTGCCCCACACTGGGATAAAGTGAGTGGAGTCGAGAGAAGGGGGGAGCAAAAGAAGAAAAGAAGGAGAGGATGAACACTATGCGTGCACGCTGCACTGTTTGCAGTGGAGCGCCATGACACCGAAGCCAAGTTCAAGCAGCTGCTATACGTCGTCCCCCGCATATACGATAGCCTGACGTCATTCCGCCGTCTGAAGTCAATCTTGGTGCCTCCCCATAGCTGGTGATACGCGTTAATCACATGGGATGACCACGGCACCAGTGGTATGTTGCAGTACCCCGCAGTATTTCGTTATAAGTAAACCACGGACTTTTTTTTTTACAGCGACGCAGTTAGCCTCTCGATGGTTCGAATTTTTCGTTTCCGTCCGTGAACAAAAATTATCGTCATCAGCAACAGCTCCTACCCCCCTAAGCAAGCAAAAATGCAATGGCTCATCCGTCTCGTAAAGCAGAGGCTACAAGCACTCAGCAAAGTAAAGCGAACAGTGCATACATTCTTTGGAATCACGCGTACAACGTACAGAACAGCGCATACGTTTCAATAAAACACGAGCTCAAAACAAGCATCTCTCATCATCGGCAACAGTTCATACCTCCGTAAGCAAGCAAAAAGTTTGGCAGCAGGTTACACTCCTGCAACACCTGAAGGTGAAAGCCTGCTGCACACTTGACAATGAGCCGTCTCGCATCGCCGCGTTGCTGCTTTCGCAGTTCGGCTACTTCGGCTCTTTTTCGGAGACCGTTTCATCGGGCGAGGAGGACAGGGCGCGCGGAGAGCCTTTCCTCCTCCCTGACTTCGGCGATCCGGCGCGGCGCTGCTTGAAAGTATTGCTGTTGCGTGCTTCGGAACGATTTCGAGATGTTTTAGATCGTACTTCGTGAAATTTACGCCATGTTCGTTCATATAAGGTCGTCAGGGAAGCCTTTCGGTGCATCGGTAACTACTGTATATAGGCAGAAATATGTCTTGGGGGCGCAAAAATGTGACGCGCATAATCAGCCGCGGTTTACGCGCATTATGAGTCGCGTTGCGTGTATGTGTTGTTTGCTATTTTGCTTATATCGATTTTAATTCAACAAAGAAAACCGGCGTCTCTGTATTACCAGCATTAAATGGTAAATCAGCTCACTGTCTGATCGATTGGCGTAGGGAGTAAAACATAAAACATAAGAGCGCATGCTCGTGCACGGCCAACTTACGGCAACCATGAAACATCTGAGCGGCAGGCGCTATCAAATATTTGTGATACTCTGGCATCGTTCTCACGCATTTCAAGTCTAGTATGCTTGAAATTACCGTATGTCTACGCTAGCCTTGCTGCATGAGGCCCATGGCGCTGCTCAACACAGCGATCACTGTGGTTGGTGAGCCAGCACGATACATATATAAGCTGTGTGCTTCGGCATTGCCTTTTTGGCCTGTATACAGCCATAATATATGAGAGGGTTCACATAAAAAGAATGCTATTTTTGAGCGAAATATTTCCGTAATACGTGTGAGTGCGTCGTAGAGAACTGAACGAACACAACCGAAAAAAAAATCGGTTATCATCCACTTTCTCTAAAAATTAGGAGAAAACGGGCTAATGCCGCACAACGTTTATAAATATATAACCGCTGATGCCCTATGCTTGGACCATACGCTATATAGAACAAAGATATCTGTAATCCAGCACCTACTACTGCTTAGGATGCTCGCGCAGTTCGTAAACGGTCGCTTTGCTGGACAAGCTTAATTCAGACTGTAAGGTATGCTGCTATTACTAGCCAAAACAATTTTTTTCATAGGTGGAAACCTCATCTATCCAACCAAGTAGTCACGCAATGTAACCTGCAGTGAACAATTTGAACGCTTGTCAAAGTATAACAGCTCAGCTCCTATCGTAGCAGAACGGTATCCACGCTGTTACGATCGTCGTGTATGTTTCATGGCTCCTAAACCGCAGCTTAGGAATAAAGGCTGATACTGCAATAATGTCACATTAGTGATTGGAACATTCAGAAATACACAAGTGATCTCCGAGGGTGATTGTAGGCTCAAATATGCGCGCACACTTCGCGCTGCGTGTTCCGTCCACCTCAACGACAGCAGAAATTCTGGCCATGACGCCTTGAACCACTTCAGCATGCCTCACAGAACCATTTACCACGTAGAAGACGCACGTCATACTAATCAGACCGCACGGCCGCGCAAACAAACACCAGAACCTACCACCGAGCGTATACCTGCCATGCAAAAGACCGCTTTCGCCCAAGCCAGTATGGCGCTGCTCATAGGCGGCGCCACTGCGCTAACAATATGGCGGCGCCAACGAAAAAACGGTCTATAGCAGAAGCTACGCGCGCTCGTATAGTGAGGTCAACGCAAACTTATCCGAGGGTGACATGAACGGTCTGGAGTTTGGGTATTCGAGACGTTAAAGAACCCAGCTGGCCTGAATTATTCGGGGGCATAGCCTCCTATACGGCCGCGTCTGGCACGTACGTGAGCGAGGCCCGTTCCTAAAATAAAGTGGGAGGAGGTTGGAAAGGAGACTGCTCAGCTGTGCGTCGCTTTCGCGTAGCTTTTGCGAACAATTAGCGGGCATTGATTACCTTCGCACGCATCACGTCTAACTCGTGGTCAGGTCTGCACGAACTCCCCGCAATAGGCCTCTCCAACGTGACGAGAGAACGCGAGAGGCGGCGCGCTACGCACCGAGCGACCGAACGGGTTTTCCCTGTGGAGTAAAACAGTGTTGTTTGCACCTGGACGTGACGCGCAATGCACGAGTCACGCGTGTCGGCCCACGAGGATCCGCGCGCCATTTCCCGGGAAACTGAGCGAGCTACCGCGCCGTCCCCGAGCCCAGCTGTTCGACCCCTCGGTGGAATCGCTGTTCGGGGTCAGAACACGTCCGCTGGCAACAACGTCGTCACGACTGGGAAAGATTCAGCAAACACTGTGGCTGCTACAGCAAATGATTACGCGTGAAGTTTACTCACTGTGAATCAACGTTCTGCCGCCTATCAGATTAAAAATTATATTAAATTTTGGGGTTAAACATCCCGAAACTGCACAATGGGCTACGAGAAACGCTGTGGTGGAGGGCCTTAGACTAACTTTGACTTTCTGGTGTTCTTTAACGTGCACCTAAGTCTAACTACACGAGAGTTCTTGCATTTCGTTCTGTCATAATGAGACCGCCGCGGGTGGAAATCGAACCCAATACCTCGTACTCCACAGCAGAACGTCACAACCACTGAGTCACGTACCACGGCGACTCAGAGGAAGACCGTGCGCTAATTTTGATTAGCGACTTCTTTGCGAGAATTGATGAAACTCCCAAAAGAAGTTGCTTAAGCACTGAATGCAGAGGCGCTGTTCGGGGTCTGCAACAGGACCCAAGGCATCGTCACGGCAGGGCAGGGTGTTTCGTAACCCGCTGCGACCGCATAGTACCTAATAAAGGCACGTGCCGTTTATCCACTTTTAATCAACGCTCTGCCGCCAATCGGACTCGGTTCCTGTGGAAGGCTACGTGTAAAGAGTTTCTCACGAGCATCGAAGGTTCAGTGAATGGGGGTGCTTGTGCTTTCCGCGCACTACGGTGTGCGTTGTAAGACACGCAAGGATGTTTTCTTAAGTGCAGACTAATAAGAAGCAAGATCTCTGCCCGCGTAAGAAGCTGGACGTTCGATGGCCAGGTTCGCGTTCTTAAGTTGTTAGTAAATGTTCTCTGCTTTCATAGAGAAACAGTACCATACAGCTCAGGTCCACGTGAAATAACATTAAAATGTCGGTGCTAAGTGCCATGATAAATTAAGGCGGGATAATAACATTGCTCACAAGGTACACACACTTTGTTCATGAGAGACAGACGTACACTAAGTTAAAATAAATGAATAAAGAAAGAAAGAAAGAAAGAAAGAAAGAAAGAAAGAAAGAAAGAAAGAAAGAAAGAAAGAAAGAAAGAAAGAAAGAAAGAAAGAAAGAAAGAAACTAGTGGCTGGTGGAGATGAGCTTGAAGCCGTGTGAGTGTTCACGCGGTCAACTGCTGTTTCGCGGGAAATCTGCACTGCGTACCTCTTATAAGCTCTTGCGAAAGCCGCTCGAGTACGCGGAGTTGTGCTTCGCCAAAGGTTCCTCACGTAAGTCACCTTTAGAGAGTCGGATCACGTGCCCGTTATAGCCGCGTCCTCGCCCCCGTTCGAACAAAACATTAAGAAGCTTGCAGCTTCTTCTATCACCGAGCTTATGCCGCCGTAAATCTTCGGCCCCCGCACAAAGCTCGGGAGTGTACTGCCTGTTCCTTTTATATGTTCCGTTTCTGACTGCGTCGGTTTGCGAGACACACACTATCTGGCTCACTAATTCTTTGGTCTTTTACCATATCTGCTAATAGTCATAAACATCCGGAACACTTCTGAATATGTGCAGTTCCGTGCGCATGTGAAAAAGACATAACTCCTTAAGTCCTGGAATAAGCAGAATCTTGCTGAATCAAATAGCAGGTGAAAATGGAGAAAGAAATGCTGTCGAGAACACACTCGACTTGGATGGGCGTGAAGACCTCCTCGCTCCATTCATGTTTATAGCTTGCCAGTAACTGCTCAGGACAATAATTAAAGCGAAAGGTACATTATCGAATGATTCGCTTATATAAGGGCGCAGAAAATAGTGTGGACGCACTGTGGCAAACAACAACAACAACAACAGTCACAAGATTTATTGGGTACGTTCAGGACATAAATTGCCTCGAATCTTAACTTAACCCCGTCAGGACAGCCATACATATGCCTGGTGAGTGTCAGAGGCGGATACTCTTCCACAGTTCATATGTACTATGCACGTATCTTGAACAAAGTGTAAGTGGCAACCGGCCGAAATGCCCTGAAAACGTTTGCCCGTTTTTAGGTTTTGCTCTCCTGATTTTGCAAGTGACGTCTCAGTGGAGGTCGCATTATTTATCCCAGAAACCATGCTGACTAAAACAGAAAAAGAAAGACAGAGTATCTGTGGATTTCAATTCAGGGCAACGTAAAGTGCCGTATAAGATGAAAAGGCACCCGTGGTTACAGCGTCAAGTTAATATAGGTATGCTTTGAGTACATGCTAGCAGGCATACATGAAATAAAAAGCGCACACACTGCTTATATAAAAAATGCATGTTTTGCCCGAAGAATTTCATGTGCTTGGTTCTCCTTCGCCCACCAGCCCTTCCAGGCTTCTCTTCTTTTTTTTTTCATACTCACCCACATCTATAGACTTCGGAAAAAGGTAGAAAACACTGAGCAGCGGACTCCGCTGATGAATATTTAAAAGAAATAGAGAGATGTGAGAGCAGCATAACATTAGAAAAAGAAAAAAAGTAAAAAATGCGATAATTAAGGAGAACAAATGCATTTATGGACAAGAGCCATCGAAGTTCCAGAGCAGTGCCAAAGCAACTTCTTACAAAAAAAAAAGAAAAAAATTGGCAGTGGCTTAGCTCGGCTATGCCAGGATATACGCAGCGAAAGCTAAGACATAGCATGGTTAGCCTTGGTTCATCTTGATTGCAAGTCCAGGTTAGTCGGGTTGTCTAGCTATGTCGTGGCGTTTAGCCAGTCGTTCGGCGCGCTGTTCGTCTGTTTCCTGGGCGATTCGTTTCCTCTTCATCTCGTTCCGATGTCGATTCCAGGCCTCGTACTGCATGTCAGAATTGTCGCCGTCCATACTGCCGCCCCAACTGTGGTCGCACGCGAGCTCTCGTTTTCAATCCTCCGACATCTTATCAGGCATGCAAGGCAGCTGGCGAAGCGAGCAGAGGCGAGCGCAACGACGAGGAACGCGGTGTGACGTCATATCAAACGGCTGCGGCGGAAAGGCGCGGCGCTGCGCAGCGGCGGAACACCTGTGGTTCGGTGCTACTAGCGGCGCATGCGCAGTAGTGACTAGAGAGCGAGAGAGAGAGAGAAATATCCGCGGTGAGGCGCGCGTTGTGACGTCGTGTGCCTCCTCGGGGCACCGCCATGGCGAAATCGCAAGTTACCGGCCAGTAAAGCTTTCGCTTTAAAAAAGAAAGAAAGAAAACGCTGCGTATTTGTATTTCCAATATAATTTTTCCGAGTTCTCCAGATGCATTAGCACATACGGAGTAGTTACAAGACGTCACATACGCCATGCCAGAGTCTAATTCAGCTTTCACAGCATTCACTGCCTTGATCGGTGGATCTTAATTAAAGCACGAAATTTCACCTTACTAACGACACTCCAATATCGCGGCTACATACATACATACATACATACATACATACATACATACATACATACATACATACATACATACATACATACATACATACATACATACATACAGACAGATGCTGCCCCTTTGAATCGGGATGGTGACAAGTGTCCTCTGTGACGACGTCAAGCTATAATGTCTGTGCACGCCTTCTGTATTTGTAGATCACACAAAGAAAGAGATAACACGGCGATAACATTGCGTCTGTCCTAGTGCTTTTTTACTTAGATGAAAAAAAAAAACGAAAAGGCCGATGTCGAATGTACCATTCGAGCCATGAACAGCGGTGCGTTCCGGGAACTCCCGGTCGGTGCAATGCTTATGGACGGCGGTTACCATACAAAGCGACCACCACCGGCGGCGGTGCGCTGCTCCGACAGACGCCGCGTAGGAGGGGACCGGACGCCCGTCTTTCCGCTCGCTGTATTTTCGGACAGCTCAGGACGGAAGTGATTTCCATCGAGGCGCACCGGCAAAAAAAAAAAAAAAAGAAAGGGGGTGCATTTTCTCCCTCGCAGCCCTCTCCCGTGCTCTCAGTCGTCAGCGGGTGTTTTTCTTTGTCGACGCTTGCTTCACTTGCGTCTTTTGCCGTCTGTTGTGCCGAATGAACGAAAAAAAAAATGTTTAAAAAGAAGAGAGGGGGGCACTTGCTGAGGCATCAAGAGTACGGGTTATACACGTCGCTGACACAATGCGAGGCAGGAATGAGGGTAGGAGCGAAAAAGAAAAGCGCCCCTTCAATGAGCCCTTCATGCGCTTACGCTGCTCTCTCAGAGAATATCCCAGCTCGGAAGAAACAAGAAGCGTTCATAAATTACCTTTCACGGCTGGTTTATACGAGACGTGAAGATTCCTATATGGTGGGAGGCGATGGAGGAAGAGCGAGAACACGTATGTGCCGGATGAGGCGTGTGAGGGGAGGCTGCACGTCGATGATCCGTGCCCCCCTTTTTTCGAACTCCTCTTATCCGCGCCCTTCTTCCCGTTCCCTTTCTTTTATTTCTTCCTGCTCTTGCGGCCCTTTCCCTCCCTCTGGGTGAGGTGGTGTTATCTCCACGACGGCGGTCGCGAGCGGATTTCCACTTACTAAGTGCAAGTTTCCGAAGGCCAAACTGCCTACTTCCACCTGAACTTCCTCTACTAAAGACACTTCCTACGGCCACTTCCTCCTTCCCTCCTCCTCCTCCTTCACAACCTTCCTTGTGCCCTTCTTCGTCGCGTCTCTTGCCTCCACCGTTCGCAGCTCGGTTGCCGCCCGTGTGACGTTCGGAGTGGGTCTGGGTCCGCTCCTCCTCTGGTCGTTGCGTGCTCTTCGAAAGCCCTCGACTCGCGCGCTGGGATCTTCGCCGATGATGGATGGTATGCGTCCTGGCTCCATCCTCCGCAGGCCGTATAACGTTGGTCATAAGGTGGTGTCCTTCGCGCCGTGGGCTTAACGTGCGCTGGCGGAGGGATCGCGTTTGATGGCGGATAAAGACACTCGGCTGCTTTCTGGCAGCCGCGGTGCGCTTCCCACCTATCCACCCTGACGTCTTCTTTCCACGCCTTTCCCTCCCTCGCACGCATTTCGTCGGGAAAATCGAGTCGTTGCGACGTCCCTCGGTTGCCGACGGCGAGTCAGCCTGTTGTGTGCGTTTGTCGCGAACAGCTTTGCATTTGAATCAGGTGGATTCGATAGGTTCGTTTCGCTCTCCTCACCCCTCCTTTTCCACATGGTAATAAAAATATTTTTCCTCAATTTTTTTCTTCGTCGTGCGCTTTTTGCAACCCTCTCGTTCCCTTTTTAATCTCTCTCTCTCTCTGTCTCCCTCTCCCCGTCTCCTGCATTTGCGTCCTTTCTTGTTTGCGGTGCTTTCTAATCAGCTCCGGCTCACTTGTCAAGAACGTCATCATGTCGACATCAAGAAAACTTCAGCTCTTTAAGGACGTGAAATGCTTTTACGCTAGCTGCTCTAGACTGCGCCAATATTGAATTGTTATGCGGTCTTTAACCCTAGCAGACTTACCTCCTACAAAGCAAATGTAAGCCTTTTTTTAAATGCCTTATCGCTTCCTATTACGATGATATCTCGGTTAATAAGGTCATGATAATAAATCCAAAGGTATTTAGTGTTTTTGTTGGTGGTTTCCTACGACAAAAACACATGAAGACACGCAGAGGGAAGGGTGGTAAATTCGAAAGCAATGTGGCAGTTACGCTGTAAATTACGATAACGTAAAGAATGTTTCCAGCAAGGAGCCAGAAAACGAGAAACATAAGACATACGCATGACTTCTTCTACCATTAGGGAAATGTGCTATGGTAAATCACTGATTTTTCATGTTATTTCTTATAAAAGTTACGAATGTATCTCGTGCTTCCCCAACGATCCTTCCATGCGCATAGATTGTTCATCTTTTGTTCGTTTCTTAGTATCACATCATGATATTGTACATACATTGGCGGCGCAAGTTCGTCATTTCTCATGTTTTAATGCTTACTACTCATTTATTCATACAATAAGGTCTGTTAAGCTGTGTAATTTCAATGTGTGTTTATATGCCATGTTTCTTGCGCTTCTACTTATTGTATGTTACCTTTCACGAGGTATGGAGTGTGGCTAGCACGAACTTATGCATGCGCACAATGTAGTATGTAACTGTGTATTTGTATTTCTGTAAAGAGGCTCGAGGTCTCATCTGGCACTTTGGCCTTTATCCTCGAGCTTCTCTTAGGCATTGTATAAGGAACCAAATGAAATGAAATAAAACGAACCGAAATGAAATTAAATAAGACTTTTCCCCCAACAAAACAACTTCTATTAAGGGCTTTGTACTGTTTTGTTTAATTTATTTGCTGAGTTTACTATCCTGCTTTCCCTTAGCTTCATTTTCAAAGATTTCAGTCGCTGTGACTAACACAAATAATTTGCAGCACCTGCCATAGTTCAACAACGCACGTACCTTAAGTCAGAGTATATTAATCAGATGAATTGTGTAGGTACAATTTACTGTTCTGGTAGTAGCGTTATTTCTTCGCGTTCATACATGCCGTGAAAGAAGTAATCGGAAGCATGATGCTGCGAGTCTAGATGCGCATGGGCCATCTATAGCATTTATCAGGAAACCCGGCGGCCTCATCTCAATGACAGTCATCAAGGAGCGCACATTGATTCTCCAGGGAAGCCTGTTCCCACAAAATGTTAGCTTTGCCAGGGTTAGAGTGAGTCAGCGGCAACATCTTCCACTTGCTTTTACATTCGGCGCGTCACATCACATAAATGGACGGAAGGAAGTGATACAGCAGGTTACATTGAGCTACGGGACCACAGAAGCTAAAAAAAAACGTGTGATGACAAGTGGCACTTAATATAGTGCATCGATTCCTTTTCAGCACTCCACTTTGTTTCTGAGTTAACGAAGCTTCGCAAAGAGCAACATAGTACGAGACTACATATTTGCGCTGCTTATATTTGTGGCACAAGATTGACGAAGTTATGATGACATGCACAATACGAATATCAGAGTAATAAATAAAAATGTGTCTGCCACTTACAGGTCATATTATTATTGTTCAATTGCTTTTTTCTCTTAGAAATAAAGAAATTACCGAGATATCAAATACATTTATTGGCGTCATAACTAATTATGCAAGCGTAAACCAAGAAAGTTGCATCGCTGCTGCTGCTTCCGCCGTCCATGCCTTCGTTAAGGAAATATCTGGTGCTAGGCACTTTCCAGGCAAGCAAATCTCTTTTTTCCGCGACCTGTGCGCTTTCCACCGGGGAAATACTGTGTTCGCAAACGTACCAAATAACTACAAATCACAGCGCACTACCGAACAGGGACGAGAATAAGAGACGAAGGCGAACGTCGGCATTGCGCGCAGTGATTTGTAATGCCGTGGAACGTCAACTCGCCCGGAGCCATACTTTGGTACCAAATTATAACGTGTAGACCAGTGTAGTTTCATTATTTTCTGCGACACGTCTATAGGAGCAATAATAGAACGTGTTGAGAATGCCGTGTTGTGGCTCCTAGGTACTTCCAGCTCAATTGTATCTTGCTTTTCAATTTTAAATTAGTGTTCCGCTTCACGACGCCTACATAGCTTTTGAAGGAAAAAGCGAGAATTAAGTAACTAAGTCAATGTTCTTTTTTTTCTTTCCTTTCAATCTAATTAAAGAAAGATCGCAAAATAATTTTAAATGTTTTTTTTCTAACTGCAAGTTGGCTTTCTTACAGAGCGTAACAGCTTTGCAGCAAAGTTAAATAAAGTGGACGGTGGATGGTCGACAACGTTGATTGTCATGAGGTTGGGTATCATACGGTTGAGAGCTGGTAAAGGAATGTTTTTCACCCTTTATAACGCGTAAATACCGACATAGTTTCTAAATTGCGGAAAAATTCAGGAGCGCAGCTTTTTGAGGTCTTGTCCGTCGTCATCGATCTGAAGATTTTCTTTCCTTTCCAAATAGAGGTTTGGGGGGAATTCAGGGTACTCGCCGTTCTTTTGACGCGCTATATAAACATGTTATGATCGATTACCCTTTCTTAAAGTTAGAATTACGGGCACCTGTTTCATATACAGTGGCTCATGCTTCTCCTATCCCACCGTCACCCCTTCGCGTCTTCTATTCACATAGCGTTTGTTTCGCATCCGCTGATACCGGGAAGAAGCACCAAGACGTCGACAACGTCTTTATCGCGCTTGTAGCTTGAGAACTACTGCGTGAGAAGAGTGACAAGCGTCAGAACGGAACAAACAACGGTTGTGATATCTGATCACAGCACCCACGTACGCCTCAGCGCACAGTTCAACGTCCCTTTGTTTGGGCGTGACTCAATCAGTCTACCGCCTACTCTGTTTGAGTTGTACGTGTGTCATCCGTGCGTATAATACGCTTTCTACAGCGCAGCCACAGACTGGGAAATGCGTACTACGCATTGGTCGTGAGATGGTTTAGCAAACATCCGGGCGGACGTTTTCTAATTCCGAGCACCACGGCATACATAGGTGGTGTATACGACTTTGCCGCCGTTGCGCACAGGAGGCGCAAAACGCGGCAGCCCAAAAATACGCTGCTTTCCTTGTGGGTCCGGCAGCCTTGGAGGCAAGCGGTGCGGCCCATGCCCTCCCCGAGGGGGGAATCGTATTTCGGTGGTTTTGTAAGACAAATGCTCCCGGGATAACGGGACGTTATGCAGGGGGCCGGGTCGAGGACGGAGCTTCACCGAGTGGTGCAAGAGCTGCGAAGGCACATCGACTCTCAAGGGCGCCCGGGCCAAATATTCCTCTTTTGTGACCGAGACGAGGATAGATCCAACGAAATATGCGCGTGAGACTTTGTCTAAACGGGACTGCTTTGCAGTCTGTTCCGACCTTATTTGACGTTAGCGGTCCAAAGAGAGGTTCCGAAAAGAAACGCAGTGGACAGACATTCGCCTTGTATAAAGCACAATTGACTGTACAGCACCGACCTTCAAGGGGCAATGCGAAACCTTCCTTATAGACCTTCAGCGGAAGAAGCTGGCAAAATCTACCGCGTTCAACAAGACAGCGACGCACACACAGAAAATATCGCAGGGAGAACATTAAGCAACATTGGCTAATAAGTCTACCACACCGTCACATTCTGTACAGAAAAAGGCTCAGAAAGAATTGTGCCTTACGCGAACAAAGCCAACACTTGACTCCCTTCACTTTTATCGAACAATGCTATATTCTCCAGACCAATCATATCCCATGTTGCTCTCCAGTCACAGCTCACGAACATATATACTGGTCAGCATTTTCTTTCCACAAACCACGCTCCTTTAAGTATTAGGGCTTGCTCCACCAAGTAACAAAGGATCGTTAGTGCCAACTTATTACAATCCTCATAATTAAATCACTTGGTCAAAGCCAGCCATCAATGATGATTTCTGCAACGATACACATGACCGTTCGAGCGTACAAATGCTTCGTGCCAGCCCCAGTCGCTATGTTGAGAGTTGGTGAAACAAAGGTGATTGCCAAGAACAATTTCTTGAAGGTAAAAACTTTTCTCATTTTGTCTTCTGATAAGATTTGCAAAGATCGCTATCTTATTATTTTCTACTTATCACCCTCCTTCCCTCCACCCTGTTCCATCCTTAAGGGTGCAAAGCAAAGGCGTGGGTGTTGTTTTGGTCTATAAGAAAAAGTTTCACGAGAGGAGGGCCAGATATTACGAACAATGCGTCAATAATCAGTACACTTCGTAAACGTCTGCGACCGTTGTGGTCGTTTATCGTAGTTTTCCAGATGGGTGCGCGATCTTGCAAATGACAATACAGCACACGTGTGCTTCTCCCCTATTTTATATAACCCTTTACTCTCTCCAATAATTATTTTGGTTGCCCCGAACATTTGCATTTTCGCGTGCAGTACCACTGTATCATTCTGGCCACGGTCATTCCCAGCAGCGTCGGTATGTGCTAGGCGCTAGTAAGCGAAAGAAAGAAGTATACGATACAAATAATAAAAGTGGGAAGAGTGACGAGGAGGAGAGGTAGGGCAACGTGAAAAATCGGGCTCATATCACAGGGATTTGCGAGTGCCCGTGGCGACCGTCTGATCCCTCCTCCTCGCCACCAGGGCTCTCGCCCTTAGTAGCGCGCGCGGCCTGCTCTGATCCCGCTGCGCGGGTTCATTTTCTGCGCCCGTGGACGACGCGCCGCTGCGAGCGCCAGGACCCAGCAGCGTCGACGTCGACGCTGCGTGACGGTGGCCCCCAGCTGCGGGGCGCTTAGAGGTCTTCTCGCTGCCCGACAGCTGCCTGCTGGCGGCGTCGGACGGCGGGGCACGCGAGTTTGGCTGCGCCATGGCGCGGGGACTGGCGGCGGACGACGTGGCCTCTCCCTCCCTGGCTGGCCGAAATTACATCCCATCGGAACTGCCGCCCCGCCCCCCTTTTTCCCCTTATGTTGGCGACAGCGGATACCGATCGAGGCGGGGCTGCGCTGTATTATCGTGCTTCTGTTCACACTGTTGTGAGACGGGCGCGAGAAGAGGGAGGCATGGGCGACGGAGCGATGTCGGGATCGCTGTCGATAGATGAGCGTGGCGCGACGGTGGTTCGCAGAATGCGTGAAAAAAAATGAAGCGAGAATGTTGATAGGCGCGTAATATAGGCACCATCCGACGGCCTACTGTGGTACACTTCAGTAAAAGTAAAAGGAAAAAAGAAACATAACTTTGAGAGATAAAGAATATAACAATAAGAACAGCGCGTGAAAAGTTTTTGAGAGAATTAGGCTGTTTTGGGCTCCCGTAGATGAAGGATGTGCTGGGCAGTAGGAAAGCTTGCGCGGTAGCTCAATATGGCTGTGCACGGGCTCGTGGTTTCGAACTCCGGCCGCGTCGGGCGAACTGGAAGAGAAAAACAAAAATGAACGGTCGTTCACAGAGAGTTAGGTCACTTTAATAGAACCCCAGGTGGTCAAAATTAATCTGGAGCCCTTCACATGATATTGTGTTGCTTTAGGGGGTTAAAATACATGAATCAAATCAAGCCAAACACACTCTGAAACTTACATAAAGAGCTGGACTCGCATTCATTTCGAAGTAATTATGATTATTGGCTCCTATTAGTTTGTCCAGTTCTTCTTACGACATAAAAAAAATGGGCGGTGGCAGTAGGATCTGTACGCGCAGGGTTCGAAGCGTCCAACTATGAACTGCGGGCCTTATTATTGGGGAGTCGTTTTTCTTAGGGTAAATATTTTGATATAGATATAAAAGGATAAGTCAAGGACGCACTGAAGCCTTTATGCTCTTTGGCAAGCATCATATACGATGTAAGTGCGCGCATAAAAATCCCGACAATGGCATTTCCAATTTCTTGCCTCGGTGAATTTTCTGCGGTGTTGAGCTTCATCAAAATGATTAGTTGTAACGGCTAATGCTTTGGATATCACAGACAACCACGTGGGAGACCATTAACTGTACTGTTCGCACAAGAAGTATAATTGAAGGAACCACCTGGACCTTGTTTAACTCTGTAAAATTCTAAATTTAGTCCTTAATATACCGAGTGATACTCTTGGAATAATTGCCAGCAGCGACGCGTCCACTCCTGTGGCTCAGCGTCGTGTCGCTGTGCGTGACGTTGCGGCGTTGTCTCCCAATCACGGAGGCCACACTCTGATGGACGAGGAATAAAAAGGAAAAAGAGTCCGCGTACTGAGATTTCCCAAAGCACTGAAAGTGAAGCCAGGTAACACAGCTATTCGTGCCTCGCATAGACCGGCTGTTACTGCAAAATGTAAAGCTCCTCCGGTTAGGAGGCAGCTACAGTAATCGGTAGCGAATTTTAATTGGATCATATCAATGATGTTGAACATATAGGTAAAAATATAAATCGTGTTGACACTGACACATATTTCAAGAAGCTGTTTTTGACGGGGCTTTTGCAAAGCGCTATGCGTGTGAAAAAGAAAATGAGACCAGGGACCTTATTTTGTGACGATAAATTTCATTTCCTATTCTTTTCTTCCTTAATCAATATTGTCGGTGCCACAGTACCAGCGTTAGCGTAAGTATATGCCACTAAATGCGACAGAGACAGAGAGATAAAGTAAAGACAAAATAGGGCGATAAACCAGAGGATATCTCCTGTTGGCTACCTTTTACTATAGAAAGGGAAAACGAAGTATAAAACATGAGAGAAAAGGAAAGAAGTACTGAGGTGCGGATGAACAATAGAAGACTGTGCGGAGGTTGCCACGCAATTTATCAACGCGCCACAGCGTGGCAGAACAGAGATACGTTCAACCTCACACTGAGCATAGTGTCGTGCGGTGCACGGAAAGATAGAACGAATCGTCACAAGATAGACCCCCAGTCCTGCCTTTTACATAGCTGAGACTACGCTGATGTCTAAGGCACGGACGCATAACGACGCGCACACCTTTCGGCCGTGCTTGCGCTGAGCGCGTCCGGCCTCGCTGGTTCGGGTGCAAGTCAAGAGGAGGACCCGCGATTCAGTTCCAGCGCGGAGAAAGGTGTGCTTTACCGGCTTCATCGCCAACGTGCCGTACGGAGAAACTCGCGCAGATGTGCCGCCAGCAGCGCGGCTGGACGGGCCGCGGTGGTGGCACGCGTAGCGCGACAGCCCCGGCGGACCCGCGTATCTGCGCATTGTGCGCCCGTCTCGCTCAGGACGGTGGCCGCCGACAAAAGGCCGCCGGCGCCTTTCATGTGCGGCCGCATCGCTTTTCGATCGGGCACGTATGCAGTAGGCGCGCATGCAACGGGCGCGCGCAGGTGCGCACCTTTGCTCCTGACGGGGCACGTCACGACGAGCGTTTCGCGCGAAGCGAGCAGCGGTTTGGCCAGGCCGGGTGTTCGATGCATCGCCGGCCAGAGAGAAGCGAGAAGCAGATAAGGAGGCCGTACAAGAGGACACGGGGATGAATGAAGCCCTACATTTGGGTCGCGTTGAAAACGTTAGCATTCGGTACACGCGTGCATGTGCATAGGCGCTCACTTATAGTCTATGGGTGTGCCTCTGGGTTTTGTAGCAACTCAGTGCTTAGCTTGCATGGTAAACTCGGATAAAACTCTAGAAAATTTCGACGCGTAGATGTAGCTAATTATTCAGAGAAAAGAGAGAGAGAGATAAGTCATAAGGTAAAGGTAGGGAGGTTAACCAGGCTGAGCCCGCGGTAGGGTATACCTTGCACTGGGGAAGCGCGAAATTTATGCTTATCCAAAGCCCACGTTGGAACCTATGTGAAACAAAGCTTTAGAGAAGCAGTTAATGAAATTGTGTTCTAAGTGCGATAGATGCATACATTTTTGGTTATTTTCATGTTATGCAACGTGAAATCTAATGTAAAGTTAATCTTCGGCACCACGCAGTTTACAACTTTAATACTGCGCAATATATAATTTTAGGCATTACGTGGTTCCCAAGTTAAGCTGTAATGCAAACACCATATTAGGTGGAAGCACAGCGTGATACATTGACGCAGCACTGTCACGAAGTTGTATCGTGCTTGTGGAAGTATGAATGGGTATGACAAGTCTATCGACATAGAAGCAAGACACATCTCTGCGCATAGATTTAAATACTCTATGCCCCTTACGTTAAGATGGCATATATTCATTCTAGGCGGTTCTCGAAGCTCCACCAATAACGCGGATCCACTCCTCTCCGTGCCCCACCAAAATAAAGTTTTCTATCTCTCCTTCGAAGAATGAACGCACACCCAGTGGCACATAAACAGTGGTTCATGCCCAGTGGCCCAAAAATTAGGACGTCCAAGTGTAAAAGAAATATGAAAACCATTGAAGTCGTTGATTAGGATACGTTGTTTTATTATGAGGTCTGAAACGGAAAGAAAACAGAGGAAAGGCAGGGAGGTCAGCCAGACGAGCATCCGGTTTGCTACCCTACACAAGAGGTTAGGGAACAGGACAATATAAAGAGGAAGGAGGAAGAAAGTGAACACTGCGTATGCACTGTGTGCAGCGAAGCGCCGCGACGCCAAAGTCAAGGCTATGCAGCTGCCGCATGAAGTCTGTGTGCTATATATACCTATGTGCTGACATCATATGTCAAAGTTCTGTGGCTCGATTTAATGTCTGATTACGCAGACAGATGTGCGTTCACTGGTACTAAGTATAAAAATCGTGTGCCGTGGAGCCTGGATCGCGTGCCTATCATGCACGAAACCGACGACTACGTCAAACCTCATGACTTTGTGAAAGAAAGCCTCATTAAAAAAATATGTGTTGGGCACATGCTAAGAGATTTCATAATAGACAGGCATTTTTGAACGAGACTTGGAAGAAATATCGACGATTGTTCACCAGACTCTAGACAACGAAAATGGGGGACCCCTAAAGCCTCTTCATTGGGAACACGACAAATTCACCCGGTTATTAATTCCAAGACGGGTACTCGTACACTCGCAGTCGTTCAGCGGCAACAATGTCGAATCCCTTCCGCTGCAGCACAAAGTCTTCTATGGTGACTTAACGAAGAGCCACGTCGTCGTTGCCGCAGACCTGCAGCCACCGTCCACGTTTTTTTGGAAGTATTATTCTTCGCGCAGCTTAAGAGATCGAAGATCTAAAAACTTTTCGACGAGACCCTCCAGTCTAGTACGGCGCGCACAATGACCAAAGCAACATACTTCGCTCCCGACTCCATGCTGTCGACAAAAAAAAAAAAAGCTCGTCGAGTTCATTTATGGTGGCGCGAGCGCAACCGTTTACGGCGCTGCAGGCTATAAAAAGAGCGCGGCGGTCTGGCTGAAGCTCGGAAAACCACAGACCCAGACAGATGCAGACGCCGAGAACGCAGATGAAGATCGACTGTAAATAATGCTTTTCAATTCAGTGACTTAGCTGGAGTAAGGTGCTAAGTAGCTGGCGCTGCAGCTGCTGTTTAACTGTTCATTACATTAAAGATTTGTTTTCACTGTAGAGCACTTCAGCTATGAAACAAAGCCTACTTTCGCCAACTAAAACACTTTGGTGTTTGCTTTCTCTGTATGTTTGCATGTTTGTGAGTAAACTTTAATGATTTTTCGGCTACAGAGGCTGAACACAAAAGGGAGCATGCGGGTTTACGTGTAAGTGAACTGTGCCCAAAAAATAAAACAACTTGCCACTGCCTTTCCATTGTAGGAGGCGCAGAGAGAGATAATGAATATCGGCGGGCGGTACAAACGGAGAGGGAGAGGATACCTGGCTGCCTATTGGTTATTCGTGTCTCTTGAAAGCGGATGATGCCCGCAAGACACCGTCAACACTTTCATGGCTCATAATTACTGACGTCACACTCACCTCGAAAGGCGGAGAAGACGTGTTTCCCACTGAGTCGACTTCTGGGGGAGTGTCTCCCTTGTGAGGCAAGCGTGGCATAAATTTTACCGCGAAACGTTCCCATGTCCCTCAACGCCGAGTGATTGGCCAGGACGGGCTTGTACGCGCCGATCACCTAGGTTTTCGCTCGTAATAAACGTTTCTCTCGTTTGCCTTCGTGGCCGAAGGTGTAAAACGGAGAAGAAATGTCGCTGCTAAAGCTGATGGCGTTGAGACGTCTTTTATGGCGCAATGGAAACTAAGACTAACTTGCGCCAAACAGAAAAGGTGCTAAATGGAGAATAAATATAGCTGCTAAAGAAGGCGCCATGCAATCTAAACTTTTCTTCTCAAAGCAAGACACGGTTGGTTGGTACCCTGCCATCGAAGGATTTATTTGTAACAAGAGCAAAATAATTTTGTTACGAGGGAGAGATAGGCACAGAAAGAAATACGCATGGAGGGCTGTGTGTTCTCTAATTGTGCTAATAAGAAATGGGATACAATAAAGAAACCAAGAAAACGCGAATAAAGCCTTTACTTTCAAATATATAGCCCTAGTGCAAAGTTAGGCCACTTCATTCTGCAAATGTACACAGGGGAACACGCGTGTAAAAGCGTTCGCTGGTTAACGTAGCAGTTAGTTTACTATAAGAAGAAAATGCATTTCAATAGTGTCGCAACATCTATCGCATCAGTGAAGTTCAAAGCGGGGAGCCTCGAGTGCGTAAAATATATAATTTGGCGAGAAATTCAAACCTTAATTTGCCTGTGTTGAATTTAGGTAACCTGACCCTCCAGCGATTCAATAGTTTGGTTGGGGAATCACACCTGAATCATTTATCAACACTGGGCCGATCGCCTGTGTCATGTGCACCTTTTCTGTGTCCCGTTTTTTTTTTTGCGCTGTTAGCTAACGTATGGAGACCACAAAAGTTCACGTACAACGGGATATGCAAAAAAAAAAGAAAATTGAATATTCCCGACGACTCGGAGCACCGCCTGGTATGCACGGATAATGCTATCTGGCTAGTGTATATGGATAATAATTTACTAACACCGTCGCAACCGCTCGGGAATTAAGCGTTTTATCAGATCCAAGAGTCCGAAAATCATTTACGATCGAGCGTTCATATCTAATCGCCTTTCAACAGATCTGTTCTAGAGGTTTTTATACAATGCTATTGATGTATAGTAACTTGGCAAGGTATGCATAACCGTATGGTGTCAAATAAAAATCGGGAAGAACGAACGCAAGTGCTTGGGGAAAATGACGTGACGCACTCTGAAGTAACAGGGTCCAGATTCACAAAGCTTTTAGTTCGTAAGCGATGTTTCACATTGGCCGTCAATTTCGCTTACATTATGCGTTAGGATCTGCTGAAATTTTCTGCTACGGACATATTAGCGTAAGATTTTTTTGTGAATTTGTGACCACAAACATTTCTATCAACTTGTCACTCATAAAGTCTTCTTGTCCTCTGTGATCACTACCACAGTTTTTTTTCTTTCTTGGCGCTGTTTATTGCTCAGCGTGAAGGTATTCAAGTTTAGGTCTAGTTAATGAAATGCTCACCGAACGTGTACATGCGCAAATAAATTTTGATTGAGAACTCCACCCAACTAATTGCACAGTAGTAGTGACAAAGGCATAAATCTTTATTTGAGCACTTATTACCAACGAGAAATGCGTTTGCACAGTAAAAATTGGTTGAAATAGTTATCGTTGTTTAATGTGTGTGGTTTAAACTGCCTGCTTCATGGATACCATTGTTTTTTTTTTTCCTAATAGAAGTTCTGTCCTTCGCTCGGATGTTCGCTTTATTGTGTCCCTTCTTTTTAAACAAAATGTCCTTGTATGAACACACTGAAAGTTGAGCGTAAGTGGGGCCAGCAATGATGGCCCCACTTACAGTGGAGCAAAAGGAGGGGAAAGAAAGGCTGTCTACAATAAGCTTCGCACGCATGACAGGAGCGCCTTCTGCATTCTGTGTACCACTTTATTTTTTCTCCCCTTGATCTAACTTACTGCGTCTGAGAGATGTGGGAGTAGGGTCCCCTACTGTTTGCAAATGCTAAATAGACAGACTACCCCTGCTGCCATGCGACAATGTTTGTTCTAAAATAAAACGTCTGTGACGTAGTCGGTGCCAAAAAAACGAAAAGAAAAAGTTCCACGTGTCGCTTGTTTGATCAGCTGTGTTTAGGACGGGTATATGCAATAATGTCTCATAAAAGTGCACCACACAGAAAGTACGGCTCTGCTAGCAATCTTTTCATAATACTGTGGTTTTCAGCGCGTGCACATTGAATAATATTGCGTATCGCTGTCGTTGTTCTGGTGCACATAGTCAAAGTGAGTTTGTACCTTTGTTTTGTATTCAAAATGGAGGTCTTCAACAAACAACAAAAATAAAAAAGGCCGTACAAGTGTTAGAACGAATTTTCGAATCCTGCTTTACAGTTGTGGTGTAAGGGAGTCAGCTCTTCAGGTAAGTATACTTTAAATATTACTTTCAAATCACTTCTGGTAGCTCAATGTCATGATAGAAGAAACCTTTACTAATAAATATACTTAGATGTACAGAATTATTTGCAATTACTGACGCGTTCTTTCTGTCGCAGCTTGTCGTAGGCACCTCTCAAATAATTTATTGGTGTCGCACATTTACACGCCCAAAGTTTGTACCTGAAATGGAAGTGTATCTGCCTGGTACAGTTACACACATTCGCAGTTGGCCACGCTAAAGTGAAAAAATAAATGTGTGGATCCGATGCACATGTTGGAAGTCATGTGAAACACAGCTTTAGTAAAGTGGTTAAATAAGTACGCTAAAACCAAATGCGATGAGTACAAATGTGGTTACTTTCTTCGTATGCGTCATGTAATGTTTATATCAACGCAAGCACAGGTCACAACTAGGTTTAATCTGATGGAATGTTAATGTTTATACACTGCACAGTTAACAAACTTACAAAGGAATTCAGGTGGATGCGTAGTGTGGGACACCGACACAGCAGTTTCACAAGGACGAAGGTGAAGTATGATACTTGTCGAGGGAAGAATGTTGACGATAGCTGCATGCACAGTGATGCATACCACATACATGGTGTACCTAAACACATTTAAGTCTTCTGATTATCCTCAGTGCCAATACCCCTTCTGTAGCATTGGCCAAGGATGGGGAACGTACCCGCCGTAGTTGCTTAGTGGTTTTAGCATTGTGCTGCTACGCACGAGGTCGCGGGATGAAATCCCTGCCACGGCGGCCGCATTTCGATGGGGTCGAAATTTTAAAAAATGTCCGTGTTTCGTGCATTCGGTGCACGTTACAGACCCCCACGTGGTCAAAATTAATGCGAAGGTTCCACTACGGCGTGCCTCATAGTCTTATCGTGGTTTACGCACGTAAAACCCCAGAATTTTTTTTTTAATTGGAACATACACAGTGGCCCAGAAACGGAGTCTGCAAGGAAAGCTTAGGTTTAAAACTAAACATTTCAACACGATAATGCGGCGCAAGCTCTGGCACATCTGTAAAACTACCTCCGTGAATAGACATGTGGGGACATTAACTACAGGACACTATGTAGACAGATCCAAAAAGACAGATCCCAAAGATTCGGCTGACTAATACCCTTAAACCCAAGACAATTTTATCTTGCGGCCCTTCGTGGTTTTGAACACAAGGCAGTTTGCCATTTCGCAAACTGCCTTGTGTTCAATCACATTGAACAACAAACTTGTGCAGCCAAGATTAGGCGAAAACCCATGTAAAGAAAGAACGAAACAACACAAGCTCTCGTTGTTTTACTTGTTAGTTGTGTACTGTTTTCGCACAAATTTCCCTCAACAGGCCCGTTGTTTAGGAGCAAGATCAGCACTAGCCTGACTTGACGTTCTTGTGAGATTAATCGTATTTCGGTACCAGCTGCAAGGAAACAAAGCGGTGCAGAAAAAGGACGCAAAAATAGTGAGTTCTTTCCTGGGTTGGAGCGCTTCTTTGTTCTCGGTTCGTAAATGCGGCGTTAGCGAGGCGTTACGAAGAGGAAGAGAAAAGAAAAGGGAAGGAAATACAGGGAAGCTAGCAAGTGTCCGGAGTGTACGTGGGCATGAGAAAATGTAGGAATGCTAATTGAAAACACTAACCAACATTGAAGCCACCGTGCTGGCGCAGTGGCTTCAGCGTCGCGCTGCTGAGCGCGACGACGCGAGACTGAATTCCGGCCATGGTGGTCGAAGTTCGATGGGGGCGATATGCAAAAGCGCCTTTGTACCGTGCATTGGGTGCACGTTAAAAAAAACGCGGGTGGTCTAAAATAATCCAGAGTCCCCCACTACGGCGTGACTAATAATGACATCATGGTTTTGACCCGTAAGACTCCAGAATGGAAAATTTAACCAACATTGATTCTATGCGATATGACCAGTATCGCGCGTAGGAGCCATTGGTGTTGCATCCTACGGGCATACAGAACGGAAGCTACGTAGAATGCTGGCAATGTGTGATGCATCGGAACTCTTTAGCTGAGCAAGGAGAAGTTGTGACTTTGACGTTCAATGACTTAGCGCAGTCAAAGCGCGGCAGTCATGGAGCGGTGGACGCAGTAGAGGAGAACTTCGGAATAATTTCTATAACCTCCAAAGGTCGGTAGAGGAGCGCTTTTTTCTTTCATCACCCGTGGGAACGCTCTGCCGCGTATATAGAATGCGGACCCCCGTGCTTGTGCTTAGCAACGGGCTATAGCCGTTGCGGTATACCATGGTGGATGCAGGGCGATAACTGAGGACTACAATTTTCGAGTCCATCATATCACTTGTCGCAGATTTTCTGATACCCACAGAAGCAGCACAGTTTCTTTTAGTTATATGCTTACAACAGAATTTCTGCTTGTGACAGCGCGGCGAGGAAGTGTTTCATCCTGGCGTTCATGTCGTGATCACGCTGCAGGCACATGCTTGGTGATTCTGGCCATAACCAAGTTCCTCAGGCTCAAGTTTTAACTAAATTATTTGTGCTTGGTCTTCCTCGCAACTGTGCTGCGGAACAAATCCAATTCAAAGAATAGCATGAAGGAGAAGTACACAGCAATGTAAGAGTCCTGCTATTCCCGTATCACTCTATTTTCTGCTCTCTGTCTCTATGTTATTTCGAGGCTGATAATATACGTGTGTTTATCTTACCGCGCACAGTTTTGCATGTACCACCAATCTGGTGAGAATGAGATTCAGCGGTTGCAAATAAAGATGGACGCAATATCTACCAATTCCGGCGTCGGTTACAAGACTATCATTGGGTTTGCCAGGCTGCAAAGTCCAGAGATGGTTTTACGACATGCGCCATTCGAGTTACCGCATAATTTCCTTCCCTCTGGCTTATCTTTTCTAGAGATAACACGACGCACGCGTCCACCGAACAGGCCCAGTTCGCAACATTTGCATCGCGTTCAGGCAATGCGCATGCAACCACCTTGTGGGCAACCAACCACCAGAAAATGAAACACAAAGACCGCTTCCTTGTTGGATAAAAATTAACGGCTGTGCGAAAAGAGAACATCTGAAATTGAAGCCAAGAGGGAACACTTGGCTCCGTCAGATACAAAACATATTTTAAGCTATATAATAATTCCGAGGTGAAACTTATATTATTAAGTTGGTTTTTATTTACCACTAAACAAATTACCGCATCGAATCGTCACACCTGCGATCTCAGTGAACCCGGTACGAAGTTCGTGAACCGAGGCGCAGTTCGTAAAATGAGGTAAAATATTGCAAGCACTGCTGTTGGTGGACTGAACCCTTCATAGATAGAGGTACCACTGTATTATTTTAAATCGTATTTGAATCACCATTGGTAGGCCTCTGTTGGAACGCAACTACTTTGAACACGAAGAAATAAGATTACTTTGTGAATACGGATCTCCCAAAACAATGTTTTGTTAGAGAGTAAGAATTGGCCGTAACTTGCTGGTGCCTAGCCAAATATTTCTCCAGAAAGCGTAGAAAGCAAACCGCATCTATTTATGAGAAGTTTTGTTGCTACGTCTTTCACTCGTGAGAACTGGTAACCAATCTTTGTCGTTGTTATCGATTTTATCCACCGATGCACGTTTGCACTGATCCACTGATGCACGTTTGATCCACCGGTGCGCGTTCTTACGAGTCATTGTTACATGAAAACGGCTATGTGTATCAAATAGATTGTTTACACTCTAAGAAAAATCCCGGGGAAAACGGGAGTAACTGTGCCGTTAGTCCTAAGAAGGGCGCTTTCGTCCCTCAAAGGACTAACTGCATGAATGTGCGTGCCGTGTGCAAATTTCGGAGAGTAAGTGTTTAGTCCCCGCTCGGAAAGAGAGCAATGGGAGGACGAACGGCAACAGTTACTCCCCAGGCACTTCGCTGTTTTGGTCCGTGTCATGGAGCGATCCGGCGAAAACGGTATTGTCTATAAATCATGAATGGTTCGAAGTTAGTGCATTGTCTATTGAACTACATGCAAAGCAGCACCTTGCCTCTTCGAAAATTACGTGAAACTTAAAACTGGAATGTGATGAGGCATGCCCTTCGTGCGCACCCCATAAGTGAGCGTACACATTAAACGCGCAAGTCATTGATAGACGGCTAGATTTTCTTCGTCAATAGTACCTAAGTTCCTTCCGTTCCAAGGAGGTTGCGAACTGAAGCGATGTGTAGCTCAAACGGCACACGCTAAGTGACAGAGAAATTGCCCTTCTCTGTCGTCTTCGGTGTCCCGTTTGAGCTCGCTAGACGTATACATGGCGTAGTGCCTCAGTTTAGATCACCCTAATAATACTCGGGCTGATTTCTTTTCGCAGTCGCTTATGGTTGCAAGTACACTCAACGTTAGACTCTCACTGCATAGCTTGCACAAAATACGGAGTCACTTTTATATTGCCGCACTTGTGTTCCCATGGTTAACCTTGTCTAAATATCCCGTCTTGTCAACCAAGCGGCGTGGTGAAGTGGTTAGAGTACCTGACTTGTGAGCGAGAAAACGCGAGTTCGACTCCTGCTCTCGGGCCTGCTTTTCTTTTTCAGCTCATTAATTTTTTTATTATGGTATAAATGCCTAATTTAATTAATTCCACCTTTGCGGAGCATCGGAACGAATTACCGTTACTCCCTTGAGGACCATCGGGCAGGGGCAACTGTTAGTCCCCGAAGGAGTAAGTGCATGGGGAGTAACAGTTCATCCCATGTCAGTTCGTCCCTAAAAGGACTAATGGTTGTGGCAAATCAGTTAGTCCCCAAAAGGACTAACCTCCCTACCCCTTTTAGTCCTTTTTTTTCTTAGAGTGTACCAAAAAAATAAATACGAAGGGAAGGAAATTATGAGGCCGAAGTTTCTTGTGTCTTGTCCAAATAACGCCAATGAGCAATGCTTTGGCAATATACCTAGATTTTGCCTTCTTCAACGCAAAAACCCGGAGATCATAATTTTTGTACAGCTAAACATACTTTACGGAAGCGAGTTGAAATCTTCATGTGCAGCACTTAATATGCGCAACCTTATCTTCGATAGCCTCACAAAGTGCAGGTAGTAATTCGCATCAGAACCTGCATTTACAAAACTTAATTTGCGTAGGAATATCTGCTCATTGACTGGTGTTCGAGCGTCCGCGGATCACGACAGCAAACAGCGTGATAACGGGACAATCACAGAAGCGATATCCAATTGCAGAATCCCATGAGAGATCTTTTGCGAACACGGGTCCAGATCCTTCTGAGTATGCGAGAAAAATGACTAATACCTTGTTTTCAAATAAAGTCTTTACTCACTCTAGTCACAGCATTAGCGCCTCTGCTCTGTCATTAGCTTTTATCCGCGCTATTTTTTTTTAAATGATCAGGGCATGAGCTGCACTAGGGACCATTTGCACTTATACTATAGTCATACTGGCTCGGCTGACTTTATACGCTAGACTGTTCTTCAAAATGGGCAAGACTGGGCAAATGTCCTGTTGTGAAGAAGTCCGTGACCAGTTATGGCGAGGACAAAGGTTGAAAACAGGATAACTTTCTGGTTTTCTGGGCGCGTATTCACGCGGTATTTCATACACTACAGCAGTTAGTAATAACAGACGACAGTAGAGGTAGCCTGGCGCCCACCGACGCCGCTACGCGCGGACGCTAAAGGTCTGCGCTCTCGGCCGGCACTGCAAAAGATGAGGACAACAAAGTTGGGACGCGCGTTCTCGCGGCACAAGCACGGCACGCGTTAGTCCGTTCGAAGAGAGCCCGCTACGCTGGTCCTCTGGTTCTGGCGCTCCGCTGCAACCCCTCGGTTCGCGACAGCAGTAATGGTAACAACCGCAAACAACGGTTTAGCAACCGTTATAGTAGCAATAGCCGTTGAACAATGACGGACATCTTTCATGAATGAAAGTATTTCTGGATTTCATGCGATCGTCACTCGCGAAACGATGCCATTTGAGTTGTCCGCACTTGCAAACTTCAAAGACAAAATAGTGACTCGAAATATATTCATGCAACTACTCGTTCTGTAAAGGGAATATCAACATATTTGATTTATTTATTTATGTTGTATTCAGAAGGAGGACAACATGCACAATATGTCACCTGCTGCTCCAGAACGTTAAATTGTTAAGTGCATGAAGGATGATAGTTGAACTGAAACGTTCCGGTTCTTCAGCAGTTCGCAACCAAATGCTGGCAGTCAGTTAGAACAAGAAGGATATAAAAATTTTAGAAAACAGTCTTCTAGCGTTCACAGATGTATCTCAAGCACTTCACCGACACAGTCGTTTCAGAGAAGATAAGAAATAGAAAACAAAAAGATATAGGTTTTGCACAGGTTTCTTTACCACGCAAAAAAACTTTGACGTCGTCAAAGCTGAACTCACACAAACACAGATTCACACTTGATGTAACCTACAAAAACGAAAACAAGTAGAATATAAGAAAATAATGAAAATAAAAATAATGCAGAGACAGCTCAAGTCAACTGTGTAAATCAAAAGTGGACACTGTCACTATCTATAAGAAACGTATAGACGCGTTACTCCATGGTCGAAGGAGGTTTCGTATGTTAAAAGGCCGGTAACCAAATCGGTTGAGTGTTATTATAAATATATATGTTTGTGGCTCGTATCGAGGTGGTATTGAGGGTAACTAATTAGATGGTATTTTACATTTTCCGGCGAGTGTCCACATTCGTGACAACGCAAAGGTGCACAACTTATATGGTAAAGAAAACTACTTGCATATTCCACTTCTAACCTTAAGCGATGTGTCACAGAGTCTATGTCGCGGTTGTTATCGATTTGCGCCGGGAAACCTAAGGCAATTCTCCGAAGTTGCATCAAATCGTGACGCTTGCCTCAAAATCTTACATAATTGCCATGCCATAGTCCTTGGACCCGCCGTTATGAATTACGTGAAATCAACAAAACATACTTATATGTTAGTTTTACCAAGAATTAGTCGACACGAATCTTGTTTTCTATCAACATGCGTTCTGCGGCGTTCTTATCGGCTGCCCAAAAATCTGAATTTGGCGATTATGAGCTTTTAGAAGTGTCAACTCGCAGCGTTTTCAAGAATCTTCTAAAATATATACACTTGAACTGCGAAATAATATCATCATCTGAGTGTCACCACACAGGACATCCGTCCCTACAAAATTAAGTATAGGTGGGGAGTCTTTAATAAAAACAGGCAGGTTTGAAAACCTCTTTATAGCATTTCAACGTAGACAGTGGTGAAAATTACATAAGCACTAAATTTTCTAGGCGCTCACAGAGTGTACAGAAGGAGTACTCACATGATTTCTGGTGTTTGAGTATACGCGTTGAAGCTGTTGCGAACAACAGCTGCCATGCGACCCACTTTCGCTCCCGTTGTCATAACCACAGCGAGTCGGCGGCAATGTTATCCTCGCCGTGATGTCTGAAGCCATGCTGGAATCGAGTACATTTATCGCCTTGTTAGTAAGGGCACGTTCTTCATAATGCAACTTCTGGGCAGAGGTGACCCCGCTCATCTCTCCGTGTAGTAAATACCAGCATCACCCAATCACCGCGAAGATACCATTTCCTTGAGAGCACACTGGCGCACAGTTCCGGTTTTAGGGCAGGAAAAAAAGAAAATACCGAACGGGTGTTGGGCTGCCACTCTGTAGAGGCGGTTGCACGCAGAACACAAAGGAATGGTCAAGCAAGCGCCCACTGCGAGCTCCAGAGATTTAGCTCGTTGTCGCGGTGACCCTATCCCGCGCGCGAGTCGTGTCTCGTGCTGCCCGAAAGTAGGACAGCGCTAGGTCAACCCTGGGGATTCCCCACTAGGGCCCTTGTCTCCTGTGCACAACAGGTTTCGCGGCTCGTGCATCATATACGCATGCTTCGAAAGGAATTCTCCTGACACATTTCTTATTTATTTATTGCTTGTTCGTATCTAGGTTCCTCTGGCAATGTTACTTTTCTGTTCTGTCTTCTTTTGCAACTATATAGGCTTATTCTTTGACTCTTACGCTTGACAAAGCGTAAGAGGAATGTCTCCGGAACGTCGTGCGTAAGTATCTAGCTGACTCAAAACGTTACGACCAGTTGTCGCCTTGGGGGCACAATCCTGACGCATCCATAGAACAGCGCGTATGCTTGTTATCTTAAGCCGAGCGTTATTGATTGCCCAAGTACGCCCAGAAGACGATCTTTGACGTCCAAGACCATGAGATGTCTGTGCAGTCTTAAAAGAGTACATTTATCTTTCGCACTCGTCGGCTATAGAGAATTTCGCCCGCAGCTTGCTCTATAGTTACATTACATAAGAGCCATCGGTCTTTGCTGTTCATAAACTGCGTAAGATGTCTAAACACAGGTTTATTTTTATGCGGAGCTCTTCCGTTTTAAAAAAGAAACTGTCATATCCCGGTCCTTGCCAATTTAGCAGATATATAGGCTATGCGGCTAGGCGAATGTTAGCAGCAAGAAGATTTTCAACAATAATCTTGATAATTTCATGGAATGCGGCTGCCTCGGCTGACTCGACTTGCTGATGATGACAAAACCTGACGGAAGGAGCTCGGATGCAACGTTCCTCACACAACTACCGGTGACATAATTGTGAGCCGCCAACGATTTGCAGAGCTTCATTTCTTGCAAAGCGACGTAGTTCGTGCACAGCATCGGGTGATTATAATCACATCTACGTGCGCTGTGGCTGGCAGCACCTTTCGGTATGGGGTGCAATGTCCGCACTGAAGAGCAGCTTCAATGGCCAAATTCCATCGAAACATGTCGACTTTTTCCCTGAGCGAGCATGCATCGGCTTCAGAAGACATGAACAAGGCATGACCATATGACAGGGATCCTGTGGCTTGCAAAAACAATCCTGTGGCTAGTTAGAGTTCCATGGTGCTACAAATCACAGCAGCCACTTGGACAGGGAAGAGACGAATGTCCCTGTCCGCTTGTGTGCTGTGATTTGAAATCCTGTCATTGGAATTAGCTTGCGCCTTTCAAATGTAAGGCGAAATACTCTGGTACAGTGCATTTATCACGTTGTTATAAACTTTCTTGGTGCGCATTGGGACTATGCTCGGTGAAACGTTAATATTGTCCAGGTTAGTGAATATCAACTCTTTCAAATAGGAATCGACTAGAATAGTAACTATTGAATATCGAATCGAATACCGAATAGTGAAATCTAGACGCATATATTTAGCGCTAGAATATTTATTTAAGTATAATTAGGTACCACGCGTGTACTGACTAGTGCAAGAAAGACAACTAAATATCAGGGACAAAGGATCAGTTTTAAGCACAACTTCAGTAACTGACATCAAGGAGCAGGATGAAAAGAAAAAAAGGAAAGGTAGGGAGGTCAGCCAGACGCACATCCGGTTCGCTATACTACGCAGGGGAAGAGGTTTAAGGGAAGAAAAGAAAGGAGAGGGAGGGAAGAGGGTACTATCGGTGTGAAACTGACATCGAAGAAAATCCCTGCGTGAATAGCCTCTCAACATACGCAAAACCTTGTTGCAAGAAAGTTTTCCAAGAATGAATGGCTGCTGTATGACTCAGTTTCCAAAAATAATAAATAATATATTGCCGAAAAAAGATTACTTCTGATCTGAAGATCTGAAGTTCTGAGATCTGAAGTTGAGATCTGAAGTTATGAAACCTAAGTACATACGGAAACTCATGGCGACGGCGACGGGAAATATTCGCTTGGGGTGTGCTAGTACAATAATTATTTAAAAAAGCTGCTGAAGGGCTGATGCGCCGTAGACACATTCCAAAGCCTGGTTGCAAAAAAAAAAAAAGAAAAACCATCACTGGCGTAGAAGATAAGACTCTTACATGGTCATTTTTCCAGAATAGCTAAAGGAGAGACCAGTTGCAAAAATTAAGGTTGTCATGTGGGCTTCCACCACGAAGTCAAAAAGCTCGCTTTGCCGATTTTGTATATGAATTTTTTCGAAAACCTTTTTCGTTGTTCCGCTTCTGATAACTTGAGATACTTGCTTAGCAGGCAGAAAGCACTAGCGAGGCTTTAACAGCAGGCTTCGTGAAATATTTGATTAGCCTCCACTATTCGAAAATACCGAATAATTCGTTTTCCAATACGAATGCGAAGAGTAACCGCGTAATATTCAACTTGTATACGGAACATCGAATATTCGCCCATCCCTACGATAACGTCAAGGACAAAGTTAAAATGTATTTGAGAACCTTGATAAAATGTCTCAATTGCTTCATTTACACAACTGCAACAAAAGTTTAATCTAATTAACATAAATTTGTGAACATTCATTGACCAACTGTGATGTGCGGACTACTGCAAGGTGGAAGCAGATTCATGAAACGCTATGTTGCCGTACACACGACTGCCGTAGAAAGCAATGTCATTTACGGCATCGTAAGAATGTCTGACGGAACAAAAAAGTTAGATTTCCTACTCAGAAATCTAGCATCTCCTGTACTGCTAGTTGGAGTCCGCCCTTGCGCAGCCGAGCCTTGTGGTTAGCACAGTGTTTGTTGCAACGAGCTCCCGGCCACACTCGTGGCCCAGTAAAATTTTTCTTGAAATTCGGAGCTTTCTTTCTGGCTAACCAATATAGTTTTTACTAACAACGCCGTGTGGCAGTAAAATAGGTGACAATTATCTATGCTTTGAGTTTGTAAGTCTTAGTTACACTTCTTTTTAAGTATACAACATTTAATAGATGTTAGCGCCTTTAAATGATGCGGGCTACTCTCTGTTCGATGTCGAAATGCAAATAATGAAGGCCGCATGCATGAAAAAATCCCCCCTTCTCATAAAATTACATTCAAACTTCATATAAGTGAGATACTGAATCTTCAAGTGAAATAAACAAGAGATAGAAGAACACACAAACAAGAAGTTGAGTCACATAACTGCACTAAAGTTGAGGTACATAATAATGCACGGAATAAGTTCACACGAAGACACATGAAACCAGGCACGGAATAGAACAAGGTATGGCCAAATTAAGCACACACAAGCGAGCTTGCCATAGATAAATACTCTACTCAGTATTTTCTTGGATTATCGCTCGCTTCCAGAAATCTCTCTAGCGGTATTAACGCTCGCCTTTGCAATGAATATGTTGGTCATGGATCCTATAAGAGATCTTGAGGCTGAAGGGCCTACGTTCCAATCTTAATAAATTGTATACTTAACGTTGCCCTTGTGTGTCGTACCGTGGGCATTCTAGTAGATGTACATCCTCATCCATGTTCCCACAAGTGCATTTCGGGCTGTCAGCTCGTGAAGTTTTACACAGCTGCTTGCTATATTATTTTTACTGTGTTGCCCTTACGACATTTTAAAACATTTGTGAAAACAGTGACTGCAACGCAAGTAGCAGGGTTACCTGCAGACACAGCGGTCAGAGAGCGTCGGTGACGGCACCTGGCCATCAGAATTTTTTTACGGCGTTGGCAGGTTTTGCGTGGCTGATCCACGAAATGCAGTCTTTAAGCTTGTTTCGCAAACGTCGGTAAAAAGCAACGTAACTCGCACGACGGTGAATTTTCACGTAGATAAAACACCAGCACACTTGTGCCAACCCTCTTCTCATTACCCATCCATTTCCATATTCATCTTGCCGCAGAACCACAACTTCCTTTCCTCTCACTTACTTTTTACGGAGAGCAATTAGGCAAGGTTGTCTTTTTTTTCTTTCCCTTTAAATTTACTTCTGGCCCTCCAGCGTCAGCCATGCGCGGCAAGCGGAGCAGATTGCGCCCATTCGGCACAAAAGGGTCCCTTTGTCGGCAAAAAGAGTTCTTTCCCAGTAACGCCATCTCAGGGCAGCCCGCGATGAACGGCGGCCAGCGGCGGTCATTCAGAGAACGCACGCGTTGCTCGACTTCCATGAACATCCGCGAGCGTATACGCGACGTACTAGCGCGCCGCGCGCGCGCTGGCGCACTGTTTCCAGTGCGACCTGCAAGCAGCGTTTGGGTGAACCCGCCACCCGGCGCCTCTGCGACGCCACGTCGCGACAGCTCGGTTTAGACTTTTGATCGTTTAATCACCCGCCTTCAACACCCGCGCGCGTTCGCGCCGCTTAATTCCAGGAGTTTTAACGGGCCCCGCTCCGAGTGTGTAAGGTAGACGGGCTCTGCCCTCTAGCCTTTCCCTCGGAAGACGGCCGCAATAGCAGGCGAGACGCATGGTCGTGCGGGCCCGTCCCTTGTCTTTCATTACCTGTCTCCCTCTCCCGCTAAACATTTGCTGGTTCTTGCCACATCCATTGAAGTTGTTAGGCTACAGCAAGGCTATTTCCCTGTCAAAGACTACGCTTTCTCTATTTCAGGAGGTCTCGATGTTTCTCCTGTCGAAAAGATAAGTCTTTCACGGCTCTATTTAGAGAGAGAACTAGTTTAATTAATTCTGAAGGAGAGGTTTGCCTGGTGGCACGTCTAGCATGCTATTACAGGTGATTGCGATATAAATGAGGTAATGCTCTATAAGACACAAGACATTTAGCACGCACGTAACACACACATAGTGCAACATACAATACTAAAGCATCTCGTTGAAATCAGTGCCTCGGAATACTTAAGAGCGTGGACATGTGCGTCTCGCACTTCATTTATGTGTTCAGCAGCGATAACGCGCGCGCATTCACGTCACTGCGAAGCAGTGGAAAGTATAGCCGACTGGTCCCAATCCTGATTAACTTTTCCCTGTCATTCGCTTCGAGAATTTAACGGCTATACGCCGCAACTCGATTCACACAGGAGGCCCCCTACAAATGGGGGCTTCCTGCCCAATAGCCCAACACCTCATCCCTCTACAGAACACGCCCGGGGCTCTGGGCCGTTTGAATAAAATATATTTCTGCTCTTTCTCCCATCCCCCGACTCACCTCTGTGTTTTCCGCACCCTTTGCTTCATCGCAGGGCTTTGAAGTTCCGACGCCAGCCACACGGCGGGCGCCTTCCGCGCACCGGGCCCTCCTTCCTCCTCCTCCTCCACGCCTCCTTTGCATCACCCGCCGGGATGGGTTGCGCCCGCTCAGCGGAAAACATCGAAAGCCCCGTTCGGAGGCGCGCGCACGTCACTTGGTCGCCGGCGACTCTTGGGCGCCTCTTGATGTCAACGACTCCCGTGCTTTGTGCGCCCAAACAGCGGCGTGCCATGGCCCGGGAGTGCGCGAGAGGCGCGGCCCAACATTTAGGGCGTCCCGCCCGTTCTGCACCGGGATCCTGTGCCTGGGTTCGGCCCCCTTTCGCCTAGCCTCGCTTTTATTTTATCGTTTCTGCGCCGACGGGAGTCGTTCGAATTACGTGTATACAGCGCGTGCATATGGATGTACTCGAGTCAGTGCACCAATATTGAAGAATGTCTCTGCGAGCCGACTTGTTGACCCCGTGTTCATAGCAACCCGACAAGTGTCTTACGAAGCCTGTTTATTTGAATATTTTGCTACTTCTTTGGACTTCTTTTTTCTTCAGAACTCGTGGGGGTGTGTGCGATTTTACGGAGCAAGCGCAGGGAATACATTATTTTTCACACATTTGTAGGTATAGACACATGCCGAATGCCACTTTCCTTCGCCGCTCTGAAATCGCTTAGCACAACGCGTTACCATTTTTGCTAGAGCCTAAACAATTATTTGAATAAATATGCCTTGTTGTCATAGTTTGTGGACTATGACCCTTGAGCATTACACTTTGGTATAGCACGGAGTTCTCAATACTTCATTGGTTAAATGACCGTTGGAAAATGTGTAGGTGGCTTAGGTGAAACGATAAATTTCGGTACTTTTCTTTGTTAAGTTTGGTAAACAACTTGTGCAAAAGTAACAGCGATGTAATTGCATCATCACGTGGAATAACGGCAAATTATATGCGGGCTCTGCGTGCACCTCCGGCAAGACATTTAGAGCAATTACTGACAAAGAACTGAGGGAGAGAGAACATTATTTACAGAAAGGCAGAGGGGTCTGTCTGTGCTATAGCTGTCTCTGGCCTACTACTCTGCTCAGGAGAAAGGGGACAGATAAGAAAATGAGTGATCATGATGAAGATAACAAATTGGGTATAACTATATTACATGCCCACCACGTTCCGGCATCTCTATAGCTGTGCGTCTATCCCATTGGCTCGTAAAAAGGCGAAAAGTAAAATCACATTTCATTCGAAAATCACTGCGTCCAAGCCAATTAATAAATTTCTTGCGTAGGATTTAAGTGACTTCATGAAGCATCATAAAGGGCACGACTGCATTGTGCACTGAATGGTCTGCTTGCCGTTTAGACACAGTGAATTTCAAGCGTTGCCTAAAGATTATACAAAAAAGTGAATGTGCCTCTTCGTCTCGAAAATTTGGATTCCAAGGAGGACCACCACTCCGTGCTGCTGTTTTCAAGACACGCGGATGAAATGTGGACAACTTACAGCAGAATGCTTGTAGATAGGCAACGAATCACAGAGATGCACGTGTCAAGCGCATCTTCTCTTCTCAACGTAAACAAACCAGCACGGAGCTCATTTGCTGCAAAGTACAAGCCAAAATCACTGTTCAATTTTGATTGCTTAAATTCTAATTGTATGCTTTTTTCTTTCATTGGGCTATAAACCGCCTCTAGAAAGCTGTGAAAAGCAGGCAGTTAAGCGCTCAGCGTTTCTGATGTTTTGTAAACATGACAAGCAGGAAGTACTGCGGCACCGTTGATTCACCGCTACCATTTGTTTGTGTATCATTGCACACGCAAGGCCGCCACAAACAAGCGCATATAGCGTCCACCATCGACGAACTCTCGGTCAAGGCACGCGCCTTCCGGCGTTATATCGCTTATCGAAAGCCAAGCATGCGAAGAATGTCGAGCGCGCAGCCCGAGAAAACCCCGCCGCGCAACCCTTTTTGCCCTTGTCCACGCAACAAGGAGGCGAAGCTCTCGGGCGAGGAGAGGGAAGGAGGAGACTAATTTAAATATCTCGGTGGTGCGATCCAAATGTGGAGCATGCGTGCGAGAGATAGCAGCTCGTTGTCCAAGAAGCGCAGATATCACCCGCGAGTTCCCAGCCGTTGTAAAGATAGCGGGAGGAGGCCTCTTCTAATCCGTGCATGCCTTAGCCGCCGTGCACGCATACCACCGGCCGCCATTATTACACGACGATGCAACGCGTTGGTGATGCGTGGCATGCTCGTCGCGCAACTCGCGAACACCCACGCGTGGGTGTTTCTGGCTGCGGCAAAGGGAAACGCTGGTATTTATGGCGACCATAGCGGCTTCCTTCAATAAAAACGGCCCGAGGCCTCCGAGCGCGGCCGCGTCTTTTGTCTTTCTTCTATTCGCGGGTCGCACGATTGGAATGCGCCGCCGCTGTTGTCTTCTCGGGAGTTCAGGCGGTGGCGCTCGTCCTTGCTTTCTTGCTTTCGAGACGCCGCACTTTCGCATTCCTCAGGCGTGAGTTTGTCCCCCCCTTCATACTTCTCCATTATTGAGTCATACCTGCACTTCACCGTCAGTGGAATTAGCGTGGGACGCGCAAGTGGCTTGCTGCTAGTTTCGCGATCTGAACAGTGGAGCAACCTCGACGAGATTATTCTGCGGTGTTGAATTAAGCAGTGAGCGTTACTTGGCCGATTTGCTCACCATATCAGTACTCAATATATGCGTAACTTTTCCTTACCTCAGATCTCATTGAATCTCTTTCACAATTTGATTTTAGTGTCACGGTGTTCTGCAATGTTTATGTCTAAGAACACCCCATTCCCGGTATTAAATCGTTTATGATTCAGTAATGTGCAAAATTGAGTGCCCCCCCACACACACATAAACAAAATGCACTAAGCCAGAGCTGATATGCATGCAGTGGAAACGAGGGTGCCGGATTTGGTTCACCGTCCGTCGATGCCATGATAACGTACTTCGCTTTAAGAGTCCCCCGTATCCACATCTCCCCCTGGCCCTTTTTTTCTCTCCTTTTCTTTCTTTTGGAGGGGGGTGCGCGTGGTGGAACTTCTCTAAAACGAAAAAAAGAAAAAATAGCAATTTTCATCGGGCTGTTATGCAGCTCACCATGTTGGAAATTGTTCGCAATTGTTTTGTCGCCGGCTTCTCCGCAAATAATAAATTGTAAACTGTTCAAGGATGATATCGTATAAGTGACAGGATCGCATCACCGCAACGGCGGCCGCATTTCGATGGGGGCGAAATGCGGAAACACCCACATACTTAACGAAGTAGTTCTGCGGAAACCCGCAAGGTGGAGAGAAGTAATTAATAAAGGGAAAATCGGACATCCACCCGCTCGTAGCAAACCCTACGAGCGGGTGGATGTCCGATTTTCCCTTTATTAAATACTTCTCTCCACCTTGCGGGTTTCCGCAGAACTACTACTTCAAACACTTGCCTTTGCTTCGTGTGTTGTCGACAACTTCGACAACACACTTCCTGCCATGTGCTAGTCCTGCCATGTGCTAGTCGCCTGGTTAGCTCAGATAGTAGAGCGGCTTCCCCGGAAAGGCGGTGGTCCCGGGTTCGCAGGACGAATTTTTCTTCAACGATGAAGCTTTTCTTTTGAGTAACTCGTTGGGATTCCTTTGTAGCAATTGCTACGAGCGGGTGGATGTCCGATTTTACCTTTATTGATTACCCATATACTTAGACTTACGTGCACGTTAAAGAAGCCCAGGTGGTCCAAATTTCCGCATCCCCCCTCCCCCCCCCCCCCAAAGCGTGCCTCAAAATCAGGTTGTGGTTCTCGCACGTAAAGCCCATAATTATTATTATTTTTTTTGGTATAGGAGCGATGTGACGTGATGTGCGTGCGTGCGTGTGTGCGCGCACACTCAAGGCCTCCCCCCCCCCCCCCCCCGCACTAATAACGCACTAATAATGAAGTTTAGAGGTCAGTTAACAATATATTCTTAATCCCAACGAATTAAACTGCATAAAAGATGCACAAAGAAAGTCCGCACGTTCAGCAGGATACCAAAAGCATCGCCAAGCAAAGTTGGGCCAGTTATGTGCCTTCTATGCATGCCTCTAAAATATAAGACCGTTTTGTGAACAAGGCTGTTGTAGAGCTCATGCAAGCAAGTACCTATTTGTGCGCAGCATTAAAAACGTTCCTTCTTTTCACATTAAACGCTTCAAGAGGCTGGACGGTTACAACATTGGGATATTTTTGCTACGAAGTTACAAACTAACGAAATTGATTAATAATGTTTTGGTAATCTTACGAGAGTTGGCAACCAAAAAGCAAGAGCCTAAATCGAAATTCTGCTCACATAAGTTACAGGTAACTGACCTTTTCTTCCAAATGCTGTTTTTTCCCTCAAGTTGGTTCAATAATTCCTCAATGACCGCATCTGTGCTTTTCATATAATTATGTGTGGAAAGAAAAAAACGGCGTGGAACAAGGCCTAATATACGCCTTTAATTTCTGTTTCACTTAGCCCCCTTCATCAATACACAAGAGCACATTCCTCAAAGTTCTCTGCCTTCCATTGTTTCAAAAATGCAATACATTTGCACCACTTTCTGAAAATTGAAAGCAAACAGTTCCCCACTTTTCGCCCGTATTGAAATGCGGCCACCGCAATCAGGTATCGAACTTGCGACCTCGTTCTTCGAGCCAACGAACCAAAGCAATGGGCTTCAGGGAGTCGTGAGAGGACGTTAGTTTTGAAGAGAGCATATAAAAAAATAAACAAATAAGTAAAAATATCCCGACGTCGCCACGGAATGAAACCCTGTAAATCTCGGTAGCGGCTGTGGCGAAGCAACGTTGTTAGCAGTTCATTATCGGAACTGCAATCGCCGGAAAGGGCGCGTGCAGCGACGAGGGCGCCGTGAGGAGCGGGCGGCAGGCCTTTGCCGTTCCCGTACAAGTGCACGGCCTGAGGTCATTCGGTCTTCGCGGAAAGTCCTCGACTGGAGGCCGCCCTTTCACAGCCGTCTAAACATTTACTTAGAGGCTGACGTATTCTCTTCGGCAACAAACTGGGTGCATGACATCATTCATTCATTCATTCATTCATTCATTCATTCAGCAATACTGAATCTTTCAGCGTTAACCGTTCCGTGGCAACGTCATATAGCTGTAGACTTTGCCACCGAATGATCCCCGCGGTGTATTTTGCGTGCTCGAGAAGAGCGTGGTAAACGTGAAAGTGCATTAGCGAATAAAACAGAGAATTACTGGACAAGTATCCCTTTACTTACTTGACTTTATCCAAGCTGTTAAAAAGAAAAGAAAAAGAAAAAAAATGATTTAGGAAACATTGTGCAAGATACAATTATAAAACCTGCGGTGTTCGGTCGTCCGACCTCTGACGACCGACCACCGTAGGTCTTGAATTCATGTCTTGCACCGTGCTTTTTCAATATTTTTTTTTTCCATTCAACAGCTTGTTTGAAGTCAGCTGGGACAAATGCGGGGTGATTTAACTTTTCCAGAATTTTTAGAAATCGCCTGTGGCAGATAGCATAATTCTTGTCTTTGTGCTGGATTATTCGAGGAGGCGTACATTACTAGCAAGAGAAATTGAAACACATACTCAAGTAAGTAACACAGGTTCATCCATTACCTTCATCCATTACCTTCACTACCACATATTGCAATTTACGAATTGTAGCCGGTGAGGTTGCAAGACGTATCCACTTGAAATGAATCTCCAGGATAGCAATCCCCCCCCCCCCCCTTTTTGACATAATATTTCCCAAAATGTGGGACGAAATGCGTGGGTGTTGCAGTTAATTTTGTGCTTCAATGCACAAAAGAGCGCAAGTTCAAAAATTAAGTGAAACAACAGTGCATCTTCACCACTTGTTTACATGATGGCGCATATCTCCAAACTATCTCCAAATATCTCCAAAACACTCCGGGAAACTTAAAAATGATCACTCCGTATATCATCATATTTCTTAGTAATTTTTATTTTGTTTGTTTGTTTGTTTGTTCTTCGTATACACAGAAATGAGAGAGCCAGTGCGTCACCTTAAAAAAGGGAAAATGAGACATCCACCTAATCGTAGCAATTGCTACAAATAAAACCTATACATGTTCCTCGAAAGAAAAGCCTCGCAGTTGAAGAAAACTTCGTCCTGATCCGGGACAAGTGTGCCTCCTATCTCAATCAAAATAATAGATAAGAATTCACGCTGGACTATTACGAATGTGCGTAAGCACGTGCTCCACAGCAATATGGCAATGGCAGCAGTCGCTCAAAATATTATGCCAATTAGTGGGCCAAAAATGCCCTATCTTTCAAGAAACTTCGTTTGCGCGTTATTCTGCTGCAAGAAATGTCGTTGTTGCGGCAGAGAGAGAGGAAACGCTTTATAGACAGGAAATGTATGTAGGGTGCCGAGGCGCTCAGTCCAGGGCCTCGTTTGCAACGTTCCCTCGCGCGACACCAAAGACCAAAACCATAAGGTGCCTTTAATCTTGGCATGAAATAAGAGGCTGTGTTCAGCTACTCGGCACTGGGTTTACAGTCGAGGGATGCGGAGGGGCGTCGGCAACTGAGCTAGAACTTGGAGCAATAACCGTTCTCGTGGTAACTTCTAGTTGTACAAGTATAAGGCCAACCCATTTTCGAGCTCCTGCTCACTTTTATGCTCAATGTTTCTTTTTCTTCTCTTTCTTATAGCGAAGTTATCCGTGGCTAGGATCTAACAAAAAAATTTGTCCGAGACGTTCACAAAAACAAATCATCATGTAGGCCGATCCTGGTGATAGTGCAGAAAGGGTCCAGCTTCGTGGTACAAACCACCGTGGGCTCGGGGACCTGTAACGCGCCCTTTAAGTATACCCTTGTCACACGTGGAACCCAAAGAGGTCCCAGACACAAGGGTAAGAACAAATGTTTCTTGCAAATTATTTGGAGGACGCTTAAGCTTCGCCTTTAAGAGTGCAACGCGATAGCATTCAAAGATCAGCGAGTGCTTCTCGCGCTTTTCCGCAACTGCAGCTTATGTAACTGTAATGTTCACCGGGAAACGCTGGCGGCGAACACTATATGCACGAAGGCCAGCTTTGTGGGTTTTTTTTTGTTCTTTTTTTGATGGCGTGCAAGGAACCGAGGGGGCCGCGCCACTCCTACTAAGACAGACCTCAAACGGCAGCTGGAAAACGCTATCGCGTTAAAAGGGGTTTCTGTTTGAGTTTCCGCGTAACATAATTATGTTTTTTTTTTCAAATTACAATCCGATACTATCATGTCTGTAGGCTGTGTGTAAGTCGAACGTTACGATTTTTCTAGTTATTTTACTTTGGGAAATTCACTTAGTTCAGTAATTTACTTGCGCCATATGATGACCTACGTGGGAGGGTATGAGGGGTTAGAAACTCATAATGCCGAAGCGACGTCCGAGGTCGGATTTTTTGCGACACGGGGCCTTTAACAAAATCGCGTTAAAAATGTTTTGTAAAACTTTTTTAAAAATATCTGTTAAAGAATTATTGGCGCCAACCACGCAAACACGCTAATTATCAATGCTCGCGCGTACGTCGTCATTGTCTTCTTCTACAGCTGGCTCGGTAGTGCAAACAACTATCATCATCAGCAACGACTCGAGCGTCGTCGTCTTCCACAGATCCATGGCTCCGTTGCCGCTCATCAATGCAGCAAAGAATTTCACTTCTCTTCCATCGTCGTAATGGGGAGGGCGCGTTTACGGGGATATATATGAGCCATTGATTAAGGGGTTATGAGCCATCGGACACGTTTAATAACAGAGCTGATACGCCAATGTGCGTGCGGACGTATATCGTCACGACGACCACATATTAGGACAATAAATATGTTTGTTCCTTTGTTCAATATTCTGAGACATCCCTGTGTCGTGCGCTAAACAGCTTCGATGATTTTTTATTTTCACATAGTGGAAGGGCTCTAAATTTTTTCATCAGCACTCCTGGCCAAGGTCTACGTAAGGACAACAGACTTGAGTGGACGGCTTCAGTGTTCGCTAAATCAGTCTGCGTCGACGGCTGTGTGCGCAACGTGCACATGTCCGCAATGCCAGCGCGGGCCCAGTGGCAGGCGCCACGGGGACAGGCACCGCCATTCGAATCTGGCGCCACGAGGGATGCGGCGGTCGCTCCTGCCGGCTGCGAGAGCGGCGGCGGCGTCGCGTCGCCCGGCGCGAGTCGTGACTCGCGTCGGCGCCCTGCATGATTCAGGCGGAAGTGGGCGTGCTCCCGCAATTTGGCGGCGCTTGATTTTCCCGGCGCGTCGTCGTCTTCGCCCGAGTGATGCCGCCGCTTCGCCGCAGGCATCACCGCACAGTGGCGGCGGAGAGGTTAGAGCGCGACGCGCGAAATTGAAGCGCTTGGGCCGCACGTGTCCCATCGTGTCTGTGTGCCAGGCTTCGGTAAATGCGTGCAGCGTTGCCGAGCCTATTCATGTAGTCGTTGTTTTGAAGAGAGCGGTGACGCGTTCTGGCATTTGGCGTGTTCTGCTCACTCATTGACAGATCGTGGCCGTCCATTGCGCCACAACTAACGAGGCACGCCATTGCGGAGAATTCCTGACACTTTTTTGTTTGTTTGCTTGTGTTTACCCGAGTCTAAACATTGGTCCGCAGGCGTTGTTGTATATTGTTATCATAAGAACGTTGCATGTGCATGCACAAGTCGAACCGTCGGCACAGATTTCCTTCATACTGCGGCAACACACAAACTCGGCCGCACTAATGGCGACATAAATGTCAAGCAATGCCTACGCAGATGAGCTTAAAGGCCCAGCAGTGCAAGCAATAAGCTCGAGTCGTTTAAATGGCGCGCAATGCTTTAATGTGTTTGTCACAGAACTGTGAATCAAAGGCGTACGAAGTCTAGGTCGTTAATTTGCATTTCTTATAAAGCAGTACACAAAAATGCGGCAATATACATATACTAGCGCCAACAAATAGCAATATTAGCTATATGCTGCGGCTATACTATACAGCAAGGGGAGGATGTACCGAGTGTAATCCGTCTGCTGAATGGGTGACGTGGGGCGCCCATCAGCCAGTCGTGCTGCACACATTTAACACATTTATTCAGACAACTCAAGTCGCTTGCCGCCGGTGCGTGAGTGCAAAGGCGACGACACGAAGCGGCATCGCGGAAGGTTTGCGTCTGCTCGTTCGGCCTTCGAGCTATACATGCTGCGACACGCTCTGGGAAAATAACGGGCCGTTGCCTCTGCTCAAGGACGGTTTTATTGCTCTGTTACCTAAAGGTCGTCTAAAGCTACCACCGCCACCCATATATCTTCTCATCCTTCCTTTCTCCTGCTCCGACTCTTATTTCACGCCTTCCTTACTTTTTCCGTGACTATGAGCTAGCTGGTGCAATATCTTGGTTGAACTTCAACATTCTCACGTTTTGTGTCTTTGAATTGCATAACTTGCTGCATGTGGTAATTAAGAAAGTTCATCACTTGATCATTTGGTTGTTTCGTTTTATTTATTTTCCAATAGCACGGTTGGCCTTTCCTAGACGGAGAAGAATAATGGAAGAATTGCTCGCCTGCTTCACAACTCGTACCTCTCGGATAATAATTTTGTTAATTGGTTTATTATTACTCGTTCATTCATTCATTTTACAGTATCGATTCCGGTTCCCCATGGTCAATTGGTGGACCTGCTCAATCGGTTCCGTCAAATTACGCGGCCGACCTGCCTCGGTAGCGCAGCGGCTGTTAGCGTTGCGCTGCAGAGCTCAAGGTCGCGGGTTCGATTCCGACCGCAGCAGCCGCAATTCGCTGGGGGCTGAGCGCAGGCAACGTTCGTTCACTCAGATTTAAGTGCACATTGAATAACTTCAGGTGGTCAAAATTAATCCGGAGTGCCCCACTGTCACGTGCCGCATAGTCACATCACAGTTTTTCCGCGTAAAACCTCATTTAATGTGATGTGAAATTACGCGATCGTTCACAGTAAAAGATCGAGAAAGGCGTACTATTTGTGTACATGGCCATCGTAAACGACAGCGATCCTGAGAATAGTAACTGACTGCTCAGAGCGAGGGTAACGTGTAATTTGCGTTCAACCCTGTTGCGACATAGCTAGACGTGATGCGAGCGGAGGAAACGCAAGCGAGGTAAAGTTCCGTGACCGGCGGTCGCCCGGAACGCGGTAATAGTCAGCGCCTGTTAGTAAACAGCTTACGCGAATAAGGAAGACGTGTTTTCGTTTCGCAAGAGCCAGGCAGCCGACATTTGGAACTCTGCCACGAAGGCGGGCCCACGCCACGATCTCGTCGCTGGTTAGACGAAAGACGATGCCGCTCTTCTCGGAGCTTCTCTGCGATGTATGTGCTGCAATTTATTCGTGAAACCTTCACTACTCAGAACGAAGAGGCGTTGCACCATAAGATGGCGCCTTGAGTATTTACGTGCACTTTTAAACTGCCAGTGGTGGCTTTCACGGGCCTTTAACTGTCACTGGCACTTTTCTTTTCCCCTTTCAGAGTTCTTTATTGTGCATAATAGTAAGGTTACAAACGGGGATTATACATACATACAGGGGGAGGTCCCATAGTCAACAGACTGTATACAGGGGACCTCCCATTACTAATGAGTAGGATATGTAAATTCAAAGCGGCTATATGCAAACACACAAGACACCATATCAACTTAGTCACTAGCTAACGCTGTAAAATATTTAATGACGCAAAGCAATTATTGATTTAATGATAGCGATCAAATTGTTATATCGAGTGCAAGAATTTACGAACGTTTGATTTGAATGTGTAAACATGATAGATTATCCTAATATGACACGGTAAGGAGTTCCAAAGTAGTGTGGCTGAAAAATTAGTAGTAAATTTGCCATAATTAGTTCTACATTTTGGTAGTAAATAGCTGTTGGTAGAAGCGAAACGGGTAGACGTGGAATGTGGATACTGGCTGTTAGTAATTATAGGGAATGGGAGCTTTCCATTAACAGATTTATAAAAAAGTATTCCAAGTGAGTATTTGTTTACTTTCTGTAATGATCAAATACCGTCAGAGCTGAGCAATGAAGGTACTTTATTTGAAGGTACAATGAAGGTACAGATTATTTATAGATGGCATCTTTCCTAATCGCCTCAAGACAGGTAAAATAATCCCAGTATTTAAAAAAGGTGACCATAAGTGCATGAGTAATTATCGTCCTATTTGCATTTTGGCTTTCTTTAATAAGGTCATCGAAAAACTAATACATAATCGCTTAACTAAATACTTATCCAAAGTTAATCTTTTAACTCCAGATCAATTTGGGTTTCCTGACAATTTTTCAACTGAATTAGCGTTTATTACTTTTACTGAGAAGGTTAAATTAGCTATCGATCAAGGCCTCTTAGTCGGTGCTCTCTTTATTGATTTCACTAAGGCGTTTGATAGAATTAACCATCGTATTCTTTTAAGTAAACTTGAATGGTATGGCATTTCTGGGCCGCCTTTACAAATAATTCGCAACTACCTAATTGACCGACAGTATATAGTCTAAGTTAATGGTGTCTTTTCCTCATCAAAAACTGTAAATACAGGCGTCCCTCAGGGATCAATACTTGGGCCACTTTTGTTTCACATATTCATTAATGACTTGCCAGAAATACTAACACATGCACACTGCCTTCTTTATGCTGGTGACACCACTATTTTCGCATCTGATAAAAGTTTATTCGCATTGCAGGGTAAACTTAACGCTGAGTTAGCGAATGTTCATTCATGGTGTGTAAAAAACAAGTTAATCATTAACCCATCTAAGACAACATTTATGGTATTCCATTCTTGAAAAACTTTGCACATTGACTCTATTATAGTGTCTCCAAATAATAATGTATTTGCAAGATCCGCGTCTACTAAATTTCTTGGTGTAGTGCTAGATGAGAACCTAAAGTTCCAGTGCCATATTCAATCACTTATTCAAAAAACCTCATTTGGTATTCACATCATCATAAAAACTCGCTCTTTTTTTCAGCAAACCATTCTCATGTCTTTATATTACGCGTATATACACAGTCATCTCTCAAACTGCCTGTCATCTTGGCGTAATACATATGCCACACATCTTCATCAGCTAGAAGTTTTGCAAAAGCAGGCATTACGATTATTTGCATTCCAATCGCATACATCTCCCTCTGCTCCCATATTCCGTTCCCTAAATGTTTTACCTTTACGCATGTTATTCAATCATAAGCTGTCACTACTTATGTTTCGTCTTATAAATAACGAGTTTAATATTCCAGATTTTATTCGCTCTAGCCTCATCAATTATAACAACACAAGATTTTTCGCACAACTCAATCTCCTCCTTCCAAAAGCAAGAACTAATTATGGGAAATTTACCGTAGCGTTTACAGGCACTTCTGTTTGGAATTTAATACCATCTTATATGAAGACATCTACATTATTATCATTCAAGCGTAGAACGAAGGAGCATTTCATGAACACATTATCTGACGCGTAGTATAATTTAACGAACCTAGAATTAGGTAGATTTTGTTCGCTTTACAATTGCGCAATGTAGTGTTCAATTACCGAGTTACTGAATTTTGCCTATAACTGATACTTCTCGTTGTTAGCTTTACGTGCCATTTATCCTCGTTTGAATGTTTTCATGATATCTTTAAGATTTCTTCAATTATTTTTCTTCTCTTTAACTGTGTGAATTACTTGTGATAATTTTAATATATATTTCTTTTCTCTCTTACCATTTATTTCCGATGATGATGTAGAAATTGTATAATATGTGACATGACTCACTGTTTGCCCCGATCCTATCCCCTTTTCATGTCTTGTTAGGAGGTCCCCCTGACAGTTGTTACTTCGGGACCTCCGAATGTGTACTATACTTATATATACCCATCTTGTATTTTTTATCGTCAAAAATAAATATTGATTGATTGATTCCGATGCGTAGCTCTACGTGTATTGATGCGAATTGCTTGATTTTGGGTATGCTGTAGTGGGAATAAATGTATGGGATACGTGTTCCCCCATGATGATATGCAGTAATTAATATGCGTGTGAATAAAGGCGTAGTAAAAGGAGAGGAGCGGCTTCACATTAAAGAAATTGCAAACTTTAATTATTATTATAATTCCATATCCTGCCTATAGTCTGCATAACTTAATTTCTCGCGAACACTGCTTGGGTCCTTCATTTTATTTCGTTAATATTTTCTTATGTTCGATACTCGGGCAACAATTATTTGAGATACAGATACAAGATACTACCGCAATTGTTGCATTCGACACGATACTTTCCATTTGTATCTTAAGGGGCTGCTGAGCACGAAGTCGCGGGATCGAATACCGGCCATGGCAGCCGCATTTCGATGGGGGCGAAATGTGAAAACACCTGTGTACTTAGATTTAGGTGCACCTTAAAGAACCCCAGGTGGTCGAAATTTCCGGAGTCGTCGACTACGGCGTGCCTCATAATCAGAAAGTGGTTTTGGCACGTAAAACCCCATAACTTAATTTTAAATTTCCTTTGTATCTTAAGATACTTTGATACATTTGGAAATTTCTTATTATATATCTGTATGATGTAGCAGAAGACGCGTATGCACTAAAATGTTTGCATGGTAATTTCCTAGCTCCGACCAACCTTGCTTCATTTGAATGAAATGTCTGTTAGTATATCAACATTTTTGGCTTTCTTGCCTAAAGTATAATATTTTCATTGCGAAACAATTTAGTGGGTTTGCTTTAGCTGCTTAACATGAAAGCTCTTTATACGCGGCGCTGCCAGCGGCTTTTTCTCGTCGATATTGTAATTGATGGAAGTCAGTGTTCTGCTTGCCGACCAGCTAGTGGGTCGGCGTCTAATTAAAAGAACATCAATAAGAAGCTTTTGTATGAGGGCGCACATACCACTCTGGAGTTTTACCATGTGAAGTTTTTCTGCCTGCTCTCGCTGGAGGTCTCTGTTAGAAAGATAAACGAATGTCGCTGCCTTTAGTTTTGTTCAAGTGGCTTATTGGCGGCAGCATCAGCTTGAGAAGCGGAGTTCGGTCAACATTTATAGTTCTGCACGGTGATGTTGCGATAGCACTGTCTTGTATGTTAAGATACACGATACAATTTTTCATGTATCGCAAATACAGATACTGATACACGTCTGGTAAGACGTGTCATGATACATTTACAAAGTACGTAAGAGTATCTAAGACAGTATCTAATTAAAGATACATGTATCTTCGATAGTGCTCAGCACTGGTTGACGTGCTGATTCTGTGTACGCTGTGATTTAAGCTATACTCGTATGCTGAAAGGCCGCTCGTAAATTGGTGAAGATGATCCATGTTTGAACTCTTTCGTCTTTAATACATAAATAAAAGCTGTCAGCAGTGCAGCTATAGTTCAGTTGCTGTTCAGGTGAAGTCAGGCGGATAAGTGAAGTTTATTTAAAAGACACTGTGAAACTAAAAATCTTTCCAACTACATATATACCGGGAGAAGTGCCAAAGTGCAATCACCGTAATGGGACCTCTCATATTGAGTATAAATAAAAAAAAAGAAATGCAGTAAGGCGTAAACATGTAACTAAGTAAAAACAAGCAAACACACAAAATAAAATGCTGATACAAGACAAGAAATGTGGTAATAAATGATGGCATAAAACACCTTATTAATTAACCATAAGAAATTGGTAATAATGAGATCGCATGCTGATTATAAACACTTAACGACAACATCAATATGCAAATGATTCAGAATAGAACATGGGACGCAAGTAGAAACTCAAGCCTTGAAATGATGCGAGGTTATGCGATGGTAATTACAGATTCTCAACCGAAGAGAAAAAATGCGTGACTTCAGAGTTGGTTTATATGAGAAAAACGATGGTTTAGTCCTAATCTCATAAGGTAAAGTATTCCGCAGCTTAATACATTAAAAAACAGTGTTTTAAGCGCGGCGATCTACTCAATATTTTGGCATAAGTATATAATTGGGAATGCATAGCAGACGTGTCGGGATAATCGCAAAATCTCCTAAACCTGCAGCCAGTGGGGCAGCCGGGGTGAGGGGCGGGGGGGTCTGTCCGGGTTGCAGCCCCCTCCCCACTCCCACCCCCGAAAGAAAATCCTGGCTACACGCCTGCTTGCAGCAACTCTGACCGGCATGCTGACGCCAATGTCTCCTTTTTTGTTTGTGTGTATCAAAAAGGGTTCAAATATTTTTCGGGGTTTGTTATCGGTATTTCTGCACCACCTGGTACCTGCTGAAATCTGGCAGACGCTTGCTTTCCTACAATGAACTGCGTTATTCGTTTCGACATCCAGGTTCCTTCAGGCAGGTTACCTCAGACGGTCGACCTTTCTGCCTTACATAACACAGTCCAGAAGGCACAGGAGGCAAGGCTTAGGAACTGTTGTCTGAACTCAAGGCGCTGAAATGAAATAGAACAAAGCAGAAACATTTAGATAAGAAAAGCATAGCGGTGATTTCGCATAGACCGACACAGACAGCGACACACCACATAACATAAACAGGATAGCTTCTCAGGCGGGAGTCACGCTTTTCTTTAGTGGCCTTAACAAGCTGCAGAACCTAAGTCGAAATGTTAATCAAGAAAATATAATAACCAGAACGTGCGAGAACAAACCACGCTATAGGTATGCGGAATGCCATAGTAAAGCTGCGTACTTGATTCCGCTGTCCCGCGGCTGGTGTTACGCGTGGTCCAGACAAGTCGACCATTTGAGACAACACGCCAATTCTTTGAAGAAATCAGTGGGAAGAAATTACGTGGTGCATTGAAGCAAGTGCAAGAGTCAGCCAAACTTGGAGAGGTACCACATGGTGCGAAAATACCGAGAGCCATCACCTGAGGACACCACAGCAAGAACTGCCGGACTATTCTTTAATAAAGTTTCTTCTTCTTCTTCTTCGATACAAACACACACACAAAATAAAGGGAGACGTGCATGAGTGCGCTGTTCTCCAGAATTTGAACTGTGCTGTACCAACCTGCCCAAATTTCTACTGTACTGAAGTCCACATTAAGAATACTTGTTGCATTATTCCAACTCTCAAGCGCTAAGGAAGTGCCTTTTGTGTAAGTCCCCACCTTCATATCCCTTTCCGCAATCCTTGTATAACGTTCTTTCTGTCGTTCCTGCACATTGTGTGCTTTTTCCTGCCTTCTTCCAAGTACGTAAAAAAGAAAAGAAAATATTTGTTTAAATATGCCCATTTTGACCTTTAACAATTCTTTGACTAGTTTGTTTGTTTGCATGAGCCCAAACTCATCTTATTATTCACATCATACTCATACAGTCATCGACCAACAGAGGACTGACCTAAACGCTGCGCTGTGGAGTGCATACCAGGCAAAAGCATGGTAAAGCACGACTCTAAGAATTCTGCGCATATGCGTGATCATCCTGTCCTTCGTGATGAACTCACATCTATGTATTTGCACTAACGAAGCGACAGGCCGCTGCGTTTGCAGCATTTACGATATTATGAACGTAAGTGTATAAATGTAGGTGCATTCATGTACCCAGAATTTCTTCAGTTGTAACGAAATCTTATGGCTTCCCCCCCTACGCGACAAAATAAATGTGAGGATAACTGCGGCTCAGATAACTCGGCTGTCCTCCATATATATATCCGGCAGCGTCGCGACCATTTCAACGTCCGCCATGCCGAATGTATACAGCCGCGTCACCTATTGGCCATGAAAGTTGCGGATATCCACAGATATCTCCACCGAGATAACGACCAAGCTAGCAGCACCAGCCACGCCAAACATAGGAGGGTACATAGGCAAAGAAAACTTCGCTTTAAAGACCACAAATAAAGTATTAAAAACATCGCCAGGTACACAATACAGAGCCTTAAATTAGGGGACACAAGAGGCTTGTGTTCTGCCAACGTTCGCAAGCCACTTGGGACCCAGTAAGACAGAAGCAGACTTTGATTTAATCGCTACGTAAGCCGTCTGCGTCGCCTAATATGGAACTCTCTAATGATACGACAGCACGTGTGGGGACGTCGAATGTAAATGGCATCACTTGGTGTGCGCGCACACTATCAATTCTCTTCGGAGGCATTGGACTCAACTCTTCCAGGCAAGCAGCCTATTATCTGTACAAAATACCTATATCTACTAATATACTACTAAAATATCTCTATTTCTACTAGCCCTTCATCTCTCTGCTACTCTACTAATATCTCTATCTATACAGGCAGCGGACATGAATCCTGCAGCGGCACCACTGCGTTAAACTTGAAGATAAAGAGGTAGGAAGAAGAGACTAAGAATCAAGGTCAGCGTTGACAAAAATGTTCCTATTTTAGAATTGTTTGTAAAGTCAGCGCCAGCCAATCCTGATGTCGAACATATTACTTACAAATGAACGTGGCCAATGGCAAGAGCTCTTACGAACGAAAAACTGCGTGAATTAGGACCGAGCATTCATTAAGAATAAATATCACATGTCATGGCACTGCGAATGCCGACTCTTGGGCGTTAAACAAGAATAGCGAACTTTGGCGCGTGAATGGGGTGCATCCTGAGCGTCAAAGGTCACGCCGACATTTCTCCCACCTGCTCCTTAAATAATTCATGTCATATTCGCGTGGTCTCCAATCGGTGGGCCCACGCTACGTCGCTGCGGTGTCACACAGACCGACCCTGTCGCCCATGTGCCGAACCCCGACTTCCAGGAAGCCGACGGGCCAGGCCGTTAAACCCGGCCCCTCCGCGGCGTTGTGCCGGCGACGCGACCCTTGTTAAAGGAGAAGCAAAGACTAGCGGCGCGGATGACTCAGCGCGGAAGAATGCCGCACCACGTAATGCAAAACGGAGGAGGAGGTCGGGCGAGAGGAGCATTCGAGCTGGGCAACTCGCCTCGTCTATAAACTCTTACGCACACGTGCGTGAGTGGTACGTGCAGCAGGAACGCGCACTCGCTCAGCTATGCGTACATTTTACGCACGAGCCCTTTCTTGTTTCTCTCTGCCTCCGTGGCGTCTTTTGCTTTTGTTTTGGTTTCGTCGCACGCTCGGAGGATCAGCTTGAAAGGAAGATTGGTGGTGGCGGCCTGCTCGGCGAAGTAGCATCGCGAAGGAAGCGCACCGCGCTGTCCTCCAGCGTACTGCACGTTACAAACACCGCATGTGTAGACTACGCGGTGAAGACGTAGGCCTTAGAACTGGTTTAACGTTACACAGTTCGGGCGCGCGCATAGCGCCTTCGAAGTTGCGCTTATTCTTCTTGTGTTTTTCTTCTTGCACCAGAGAAAGACCGGGCGGCCGCGTTGTCAACGCGAAAAGGCAATCGTGCCGAGCCGCTTTCCCGGCCGCTGTTTTGCCCGATTACATGTGGCGCGTGCAATGCAACGAGGGCGGAGCTAATTTTAGTGCCCGAGGCTTAGAGTTTCCTATGACAGCCATCTGTGCGTGCGTATGTGAGTGTCGTCTCCCGTTGGGCCGTCACCAGCGCCATCGTCTCTGAAGTCCTTGGCGGGCAGTGCTTGATCATGACGCCCGTGATCATGTTTCGTCACGCTGGCACCTCTTAACGGAATAACGTCGGTCAGTTGAGCGGTTTGTGTTGAAGAGGACTTTCTCGTGTTTGCACAGTGCGTGTACATCGAGAGATTCGCTTTGTTGTGCGCGTTAACCATGAACCTCTTTAAAAGACATCACCCGGAGCAACTGCGCTGGCTGATTGCTCCATATTAATATCGAAAGGTAAATGTCATTCTATCTGCTCCTTCTTTTTTGATGGCATGTGAATGCTAGCAACACAATGTGGTTTTGTGAAGTCTTCAGGAAAAGTGGCCACCGTGTATAATATTTGCATATTTATGGGAAATAAATAGCTACAAATGGGTTGTTAACAAGTTGAACGTAAATTTAGACCACGAGCCTTTTTTTTATTGTTGAGTTCCGAAGATAACGTCCTCTCTTACTTTACAATCGTTTTTATATAAGTACAGTGCTTTGTTTTGTGTTCTACTGCTTTCGCCTACTCGATCATGGCCGATCGTTAAGTTGCACACATTCACCAATACTATATTTTTGTATGTAAGCAAGAAAATTGATATCCTGCATAGAGGTGCTCTCTAAGCTGGCGTTATTTATTTGTTTTTGACGCTAGAATACTAATACGCATAAGATTGTATTAGCGAAATTGCACATGCCATGGCTGCTAGCTCTCACAATTGTCCGAAAGCGCAATCATAAACGAAGTACTATAGTTAGCGAGCGCCAACCATAATTACAGGGGACTGCTTGAAAGCTGCAAATGTGCTGATGCAGCATTTAATTCCTTTACTTCTTTATCTGAGCTATCCATCTGCATACTTCAGGAAAGAGAAAACATGCTTCGTGATTATTTAACACTGCTTTCATCTACGCGGAAAATAATTTAGCTACTCGAAAGGTTACGTTCTGTGACTGCACGAAATTGCAGTCTATGAATCGTATCTGTCAGTTTCGTGTTAATGAAATTCCGTTTGTATGATTTAGATATCGCCATAGAAAGAACAGTGATTCGTTGTAAAGGTACGTACGTTATTCTATCCCCATAATTCACAAACATGGTTGCGACGAGTGGCATACGTCATGTGGTAAACGATGCGTGCGCCTCCTGCATGGGTCAAGTGAACTATATATAAGAGAATTAACAACAGGTTAAATAAACAATGTCATAACCACGTCTTATGACGGATTCACGAAAAAGTTATTCCAAGAAGTGCGCGCTTAGTGTCTGTTACAGTGAACATCACTGAAGTTTGTATACGTGGTGATTGCATCATTTCGTCATAGTGTCCGCAATGATGAGTGGCAATAGTTTGCTTATAAGGGGTCGCTACTTGTTCATGATACTTTGCGCACGTGAATAAATATCCCGAAAGAGAGCGAAAAAAATTGCGCGATAGCTCGGCGGTTATAGTGGGCTCGACTGCCAAATGCACAAATACTCCCTTGACATGGCTTCAAATTCCAATGAAGTTTTCTTTTTTCTTCACATAGTGGTAGTGGCGAAACTGAAGATGGCGAGGTGGCCTGACGACGACAAAAATCGTCGTTGAGCTTCGTCAATGACGACAACGCTCGCGGTCAGCGTAACGGAAAGGACGGACAAGGCAAAGCCAATTTCGAGCTATATACACTGCTGTAGCAGCAAAATTTCGCAGCAATTGTCGGAACGCCTTCCTACCTGGCAGCAAGATAAGTGGACGTGGCTTTGAGCTAGTTAGCGATGTTTAGAATTAAACATGTGCGAAGAAAGGACACCAAAAAGAAGACGGACAAAAACGGATTGTATAGAGAAAATAAAGCCTGTGAAACAATGAGGCTAGATGCGTTTCACTGAACGCGCAACGTATTTTTGGAGCGATAGCTTTGTTTGGCTCTTCTGCCCACTTCCCGGATGGTATATTTCTAGCCAGTTATGTGACCTTGAGCGTGGCCCTGAAGCGTTTCTATATATGTAAATAAATAATTACATTTCCGAAGGTTCGTTTTGAACCCGGTATCACCAGCCCTGAAGCACGATGCTCTAAATACCAGGCCGTGTGCGCATGCCTGAAGAGGAGAAATAAAGCATCCTTAAGAATTATCCCAAGTACAAGCCAGCAATTTGAGACGCTGGGTACATTAGCCGGGTCGCATAGCAACAGTTTATTTACATAATGATAGCACGCGCATCCTCTAGCTGACGATGAAGATAGAAGTTACAGGAGGCGTTAATCGCGGAAGTTCGCTGTCCATCTGGGCTGCCCTATACGGACGTTAAATTTCTATCCACACAGGTTTCGACTAGTTTTCTCACTACTGTGCCCATTCTGTGTAGGGGTAGAAACAATATATCCTTTCTGAAAAAACAACAACAACTTAGAGCGCTAAAAACAAGAAGGACGTAGAAAAAGAAACACACCACACGCACACCACTCTCCCATGCTTTTGCAATGTAGATCCTTTCTTTTTGTTCTGTAGACGTTTCTCTATAATACGAAAAAAAATTATTGCGAACTCCTCTACAGTCTTGGTATAAATTTGTCTGAGCCTGCAATTATCTCTTTTAAAGCCGCTATTTTTGTGTCCAATAACAGAATTTTTTGCTTGGAGGTGCGTAATTAACTTACTGAAACCAATCGATTACCCTGCTAAAGTGATTCCTCTTAATTGTTTTTTTTTATGTTTTGGTCTCGTGTCGATCTTTCTTTTTTCTGCTCCTGTCCTGCTCCAGAACTTTTATCTGTAAGTGGCAATTTCCAATTCTTTAATTCACCTATACTTGTCCGTTTTCCTTAACCACCAGCTTCATGGGCAATCCCCCACTGTGGGTATGCGCCCCAATCTTTCAAAACAACAACAAGAACAACAACAAACTCGCTGTGGCGAGTAATTACACGGTCGAGCACGTCGTTTGTTGTGATTCAAGATCACTTTAATCTTGAATAAAGCTTCCACATGCTGCCCAAGGTCCACCGTGGTGGCTGAAAGACGTGTTCGACACTGAATTCAGCACCGCGTCTCTCATCGAGATGCATGCCATTCGCCTTGCTGACTCATGCAAGCTTCGCTTTCACTTATTCCTACAGTACGCGGGATGTATATGCAATATTATTTTTTTCCGGCTTTTATTTATTTATTTATTTATTTATTTATTTATTTAGTTAGTTAGTTAGTTAGTTAGTTAGTTAGTTAGTTAGTTAGTTAGTTAGTTAGTTAGTTAGTTAGTTAGTTAGTTAGTTAGTTAGTTAGTTAGTTAGTTAGTTAGTTAGTTAGTTAGTTAGTTAGTTAGTTAGTTAGTTAGTTAGTTAGTTAGTTAGTTAGTTAGTTAGTTAGTTAGTTAGTTAGTTACGGTCGTGCGGTAGCCAGTAGCTCGCCTCATCAACTCGCTGTGTGTTGCTCCTTCTTACGGCAATCTTCCGCGCAGAAATATCAATGCAGAACTTAACGTCTGGAGCTACTTACTATCAAAGCCTCCTGCATAACCGTGTGATCATGCGTAGGCATCCGCAGCAGTATCTCAGAATATTGCGGCGTATCTTGCTAATCGCGGGCCTTTCCAGCTTGCTATCGCGAGAAGCTGCATACTCCAGCTTCTTTTCTAATCAACGCCAGCGCGTTTTTTCCGCTCAGATTTCTTTGCACCCTCTTGCCGCCGCGCTCATTAAGTGTTGCTCGGTATTCGCTCAAGTCAGCGCGTGATAGCGACTGCCGCGGAGGTGGTGAGGGTGACGGCCCGCGCAAGCCACAGCGCGCCCTACCCACTCACCCCTTCGCCTCGCAAACAAACACACGCGCCCTCAGTGTCTGTGCGCGCTTTATCACTTGTAACGGAGCGAGAAAAAAAGAGAGAATTGGGCGGAGGGGTGAGAAGACAAGCTTTACAGTTATTGCGATACGGGCCCGTCACACGGCTAAGCGAAAGTGGCCGAGCCGCGTTTCGCGTGAATGACTCCCGCGCTGTGCTTACCGCGAGAGATGAGCCAGTCGGGAGGGGAGGCGTCAACATTAGACGAGAACAACGGGAAAGGATTTGTAGGTTACGTTGCACAGGTGTCGCTGCTTGTTCTCTTTTGGATTTTATTTGGCCTCTCGTTCATACGGTCATGAGCGGCAAATTGTCGGTGCTTCGGAGTCGGGCGCAGTGGGGGCACGCTTTGGGAAACCGGCGAGAAGAAACAGGGATGCATTAGCTCCCTAAGTTGACGCCGAAGCAATCTCGCCGCTTTTGCCCGAGGGTCTGGCACGGAGTGGGGCGAATTTGCCCCTCTCCCAAACGACGATTCGCTGTCCGGCGGGAAGGCCGTGAGGCAACCAAGCAGTCCATTCATTCATTCTAAGACCGTCCATCGTGGTGGTCGGTTTGTGGTGTGGGACTCGTTCGTAACCCGGATGCACAACAGCCGGAGTGGACTTCGACGGCGGCAAGTTTGAAAGGTGCGCCGCCGTGCTTGTGGTAAAGCGCCGGTAAGTCGCGAACGTCACCCATCCATCTTGTTCCGTTGGTGGCGCAGAAGTTGTGCGCGGCCCTTTTGCTTAAGCCTGATTCCCGGGAGCACTCTTTGTCGGTTCAGCTCGCCTAGCGCGCTCTCGATTGAGTTGTCAGAAGAAAAAAAAAGATCTCTTGGGGTGTAGCGGGAAATGACGACACGTCAACCTCAGTTTCTTGGAGATGTCAGCGCGAGATATGCACCTACCCGCATGTCAAGACAACTCTGGGAGCCACAAAGTCGCCTGTTTGACGTATCTGCACAACCGCTGAGCGTGCGAAAATAGCAAAAACCATATCGCCCTGTTGTGTATGCGTCTCGCGTGCTGAAAAAAATCTTGTAGACGAGGAACGAGTGCATGCTCGTATTGAAGGCCGATTCTAATTAAATTAGAGCTTAATGATCTCACCCCCTTCTTTCTCTCACCATATGATATTGGTTTCATTGTTGTAATTGTTGTCGATATTGGCGTTCCAATGTAATAAAACTCAGAGCGCTAAAAACACGAAAGACGTAGAAAAAGAAACACACACCACACGCGCGTGTGGTGTGTGTTTCTTTTTCTACGTCTTTCGTGTTTTTAGCGCTCTGAGTTCTTATTAATAGGCGTTACCAACTAGCCTACCTATCCAACCTGTTTCAATGTATCTCGCCGTCATTGCACATTATGCATTTCCGCGTTAGCCATAATGGCACGCTGTCGGTCGAATGCATGTGATGCTGGTCTCGTTACACGTACAGCCTTTGTTACGGGCTACTCCGAGCTCTCACCAGTTATATGTCGTTCCCCTTTGTGCTACGGATCCCGTGGCGCTCATGACGCTCTAGACCTCCGGACGATGTGGGCAAGAGTTGTTTTCATTCAACAGGGCGTTGGCGCTTATGGCATATCATAGGAATTTCGTTAATCTACAGTAGACTTGGTGGTCGCATGCAACGTCATCCGCATTCTTTTGACACATGTTATGATAATAATTGTTCAAATACCGTCCTTCAGTAATTACTGGAGTGATTTCACCGAGAGCTGTTGTATTTCAAATCAAACGTGATTATGCGATTATGTCACCGCTAATATCATACTTGTTTCATTTAGGATTAGATTTTCTTTTTTCAAACGTTTATTAAAGCTTGCTTAAAGAACAAGTTAACTCAAAGAAGAAGATGATCATGAAAACGCTTGATGAGAACTGAAATAAAGGAAGGAAGGATAAACCAGCGTACCAAACCTATTGTGTGGACAACATTGCATGAGTATAAAATTATGGTAAGCTTAATCTTATGTTAGTATTTATTTATTTATTTATTTATTTATTTATTTATTTATTTATTTATTTATTTAAAATACTTTCAGAGCCCAAAGGCACTACAGAAAGGAGTGGGGAAAAAATGGCAAGGCGTGCAGCAAACAAACAAAAAATATTACCAGGCGTCTTGTAAAGCGATCTTGAACTTGTGGTCGTCAGTTATACTAGCGATTGTGGACGGAAGGTGGTTCCATGCGACACTTGTTCTAGGAACAAAAGAGTCATCACACAATTTTGTGCGACAAGAAGGTAGACCCACTTTGAAGATATGTAATGAGGCCGATGAAACAGAACGTCCTTCATCTCGTTGTTATAATAATCGATTTTATGAAAAACGCTTAGGCGAGATGACTTTCGACGCAACAAAAGGTCAAGCAAGTTTAGGGTTTTCTCCATAGATGTGACACTGGAATGACGTGAATAATTCGACAAGATGAAACATGCTCCGCGATTCTGAATGGCTTCAAGAGTTTGAATGAGTGTAGTCTGACTAGGATCCCATATGGCGCATGTGTACTCTAATTTGGAACGTACCAAGGTTTTGTAAAGTGCATGGAACAGGGCGTTGGAACTTATGGCATATCATAGGAATTTCGTTCAGGGACTATGGGGCATCAAAAAAGCTTCGACGCAGGTAACCAAGCATGCGATTGGCGCTGTTCGTTACACATTCGACATGCGTATTCCACGATAGATTAGAAGAAATGTGAACACCAAGGTATCTGTAGCTTTCAACAGATGGTAATGGAATATTATTGAGGCAGTAAGTACGCGGACAATGATTAGTGTTGTGGCGAAAAACCTGCATGCTTTTACATTTATTTGTACTAAGTGTCATGAGCCATTGACTGCACCATTCAAATACCCTATCTAGATCACGTTGCACATTGAGATAATCGTGATGGTTAGTAATTTTCTGGTAAACCACGCAGCCATCTGCAAACAGTTGGACAGTTGAGGAAGAAAGGCAAGTAGGAAGATTATTAATATAAATCAAGAAGAGCAGAGGGCCCAAAACGGACCCTTGTGGGACACCAGATGTTACGGCAGAATTAGGTGAAGAGAAGTCGTAGAAGTCGTAAAGAGAAGTATGTGGCGTTACCTAAAAAAAAAAAAGAGCCTTACTTCTGGCAGGCGCGTAGGGGCGTCACCCATACATCGTGTCAGGTTTCAAAAGTTTGTAAATGTTCATCTTGGGCTGACGAGTGTTATATGCCCAGTTTATGTTAAAACGTGCAACGGTGATAATCTAATACTATTACAGCAAATCTTTTCTCACGGGACGGGTTGGGCGTGTTAGTTATTTATATGAAATAAATTATAAGAGCGCAAAAAGAGAAGAAAATGACGCGGGCAAGACAGAAAATCACCCAGGTGAAAATCGACCATCATGATTTCTATTGGCAGGAGGAGGAGGAGGATGGAACTTTATTATTGCAGAAATCGTTGCGTGGTTTATTCATGGGTGGTTCCCTCTGACAGGCCTCCATTGGCGATCGCGGCTCACCGGGCCTGGTCGCCAGTTGGCTTCTGGGGTCCAGTTCGGAGAGTCTCGCCTCCCAAGACCACGTAGTGAGTGTGTGTGTTGTGACTAGTGGCGAAATTGCATCGTCCCAACGGTCGGTGTATTCGACTGTTATGTGCGCTACAACAGGGGCACGTCCGGGACGTATATCTGTCTGGAGAGATTGCATGTAGACGAGACAAGTGGGGGTATGTGTTCGTTTGCAGGCGGTGCCAGTCCCTTGCCTGGAGTCTATTGAGAGCTTTATGTGGGGGAGCGCATTGTGTTCTTTCGAGGCGTTGGTCCTGTAGCATTTGTTGACTTGTGGTTAACTCGTGGGTCGCTCGTTGGTCTGTCGGGGGCTGAAGAACGGTGTGGTCTGCCGCTCGGCTAGTGAGACCTCGAGTTGCACAGTCCGCCTCTTCGTTGGCCCGCAGGCCTTCGTGCCCGGGGCAGCAGACGATGCCGTGGGTCCATTCTAGTGAGAGGCCCAGGATTCGAATGGCTTGTATATGGAGTGTTCCATTCATGTATAAGTGACACGCCGCTTGTGAGTCCGTAAGGACGCGGACGGACCTTCGCTTGCTCTCGGCGTCGCGAAGTGCGAGAGCGATCGCTGCTGCTTCTGCTGCTGCGCTGCATGTGGCGCGGATGGAGGCAGAGGCTACCCCGTTGAAACGAAGCGGCAATCAATTTTCACAAATCCTCTTTTAGAAAATTAAGCTATCAGGCTTTACTACAGATATTGCAGCAGAAGAAAGGCGTGTTTTGCCTTACTTTCTTCATCTTCTCTCACTTTATTATCGGTATCGGTATTATCGGTATCTCTATATTGTACAGTTATCTATGTCCGCAACGACAACGGCTCTATCGCTGCTGTTCCCAATTTGACATGCAGTGCCAGTGCGGCGAGTGCCGGCGAAAAAAATCTGTGTTCCCTTCTCGCCGCCACGCAGAAATGAGAATGACCACTAGAGAAGCGAACCTGTACGCGCGTCCAAAAGAGAAAATCCAGCTTCTGCCCACTGTTGTGTGTGCACCCTGCAAGGACATCAGCGCATCGCTGCAAAAGGGGCGCGCAGCCAGGCACGTGTCTTGCGCGCGCCTTCGAACCGCCGGCGCACGCGAGGAAGCCACCCGTGACCACCGATTTCTCTCTGTTCACCTCGAACCAAGCAGAGACTGCAGTTCCAGCTAAAGGGGCTGTTTGTTTTTAACTAATGACGGCATCGCGTGCGCTAAGCTTCAAAACTGAAGGCACCTCAGCAAAGAGCCTCCGGTGCAACAGACCTCTGGTTTTCAGCAGAAGAATGGGTCGTCGTGGTATAGCGGACAGTTTCAAGGACGAAGACGCAGGGTGTCATAGTTTGAAGAGCAGTCTTCAAAGCCCCGACCGCCTTCAGGAGTGCCAGATGGTCAGTCGCTTCCGTTCGTTGTTTGTTTGTTCCCTAAAAATATCCCCCCTCTCCCAACCCCCTTAAAAAAAACAGAGAGTCGCAAATCACTTGCTTTGTATACAGGTCGCTCGTGGTCGAAATAACCGCGTCCGCGTATGGGGGCGGCAGTCTAGTCATTACAGTTGGCAATTGCAGGCAGGTGTGCAGCGACGCTGCTTGTCGGGCGTAATTTGCGCGCATCGTGGAGTACACAGAGCTAGAAATACCCGTAATGCACACTCCAATGACCACGCTGCATGCTGGCACTGAAGGGTACATGCTTACGTGGTCAAAGCGGCTGCATAGACAGCTCAGTCGAGTACACGCTAATCTCGTATCGGGGTCGAAATCGTGTCCCGCGCGAAACATTGCGTGCGCGCGCCGTTATGCACGACCAAAGGGTTGATTCTAGCCACCCGTTACGAAGGGGGGAGGTGACGATGACACGCGGGAATTCCCCGTGCTTCCCGCCACGCTGTGACGACTGCGCTGCTGACCGACTGACTACACGTTGCCTGTCGGCTGCGGTAGCCGAGTACGGGTCCCGCCGACGGAGGCCATGATTCTTTCTTTTTTTATTTTCCGGGTGTTCGTGGTCGTTTTGATTGATGACGAACGTCGGGGATGCTCCCTCCGATTCGTTGCTTCGGCGCCGCTCATTTTACCTGCTTGCTGAACGGGGCTTATTCGACGGCGGCGTCTATCGAACTTGGCATCGAGGCGCCTCACCGCCCAATGCCTCGGCGCCAGGCGCGTCGCGGCAGAAGGCGCCGGGGGCGTGGAGTCGCCCTTCGTGAGGGCAGCTAGGCCGTCACGGAGAGCCTTTATAAAGCCCTATTCCGGTTAATTTCTGCAGTCCCCTTCTTTTTGTTTTTATTCTTCAAAGAAGAAGGTGCAAGCGACTGACTTAACAGCAAACGAATGAAACAATGAAACAATTGTACCTGCCTAGAAGGAGAAAAAAATTTCGTAGAATCGCGCGCAGCAACACTGCAGCCCTCTCGACGGTCTGCTGGACGTTTGGTAAGTTCGCCTTTTTCAAACCTTGCCCTTCCGAAATTTGTGTGCTCAGAGTTTTGTGGGAAAGTCGACGCATGGACAGCAAGTCGTTATAAGAGCTACATGTCCTGATTTTCTTTCCTTATGGCTTTTATTTTTACAGCGAAGCTGTGTATGGTTAGGATTCCGTGCATTCTTGTTCTGTGCGAGTAAAAACCGCGGGCCGATCTCGAAGATGGTGCAATACCGGTCCGAATCGCGGCGTAGGTGAAGCAGACTTCAAGAACTCCGCCAGCTTGCAAAAATAAGCTTAATATCTTGGGCCTAAATAGATCCCGTATCAGATATTAAGCTGGTGAGAACATATACTACACTTCGACCCGCGTCGGCCATGTCTACGTTCGCACAGCCCTGTCTTTGTCGGCGTTCCAAGCGCTCGCGTATCTACTTTCACTTCCTTCCGCGCTCCCGTGGTGGCGGTCCGGTCGAAACGTCACGAGTGTCTATAGCTTCCACCGGCTCCTGGGGCTGGCGGTTCCGTCGTCCACGTGAACGTATACAAGAATCACGGTAAATGATTTCGTACCTTTGTTCAAAATTCTGTGTCACCTCTGTGTCGTGTGCTAAACAGCTTCCCTGGTCATCTACGTACCTTCACAGAGTGAAAAGGCTCATGATATTTTTTTTTCTCTTGACTAACTTGTATAGGAGAATAAAACACAATGGGAAGCAATTTTGATATGTCTCAACCTGCTTCTGATACGCGCACATTAACGTGGCTGTCATTGGTGGCTCACACCGAGGTTTATTGTTTATAAAAGGTCCCTCCGTCTTTCTTTCTCTTTATTCTAGCACTGCAACACGTTTGCTTCCTTACTTCTTTAAATCACGAACACATATGGCCCCATTCACAAAGCATTTCCTCTGTAAGTGCTCTTTTCCATCGTCAAGCCGCCTTCGCTAATATCTCCAGCATCAGGAGTGGCCGAACTATTCTCTTAAGAACAATGCTAGCCTGTATATAAGAGCTTTTTATGAATAAGGGCTTTGGTGCCTAAGTGCCCACTGTAGAGCACTCTACCAAAAAGCCACAATACGCGTGAGCTAACGAACTTTCACTACTGCTAATCACCAATCTCTAAATATTTAGTACACAGAAAATTCAGTCTCCATCTCATGCTGCTAAATGAACAATGTTTTATAGCACTAATATAGACGAAAACCGTTCAGAACATACACAGGGGGTCACAAGAAAAAGTAATGCCAAACATCGCATCTCCCTTGCGATCGAAACCAAGCGGAGAGGCGTAAGTGCCGCTTGATATTGGAAGCTTGTGAGTGAGAGATGAACGCGGAGGAGAAGGGTAGATTGGCGGTAGTTACTTGTTGCTTGTGGTTGGCCTAGCTTAACGAGAGTGCATTACGTTATTTAAGGCTCTTCCATGGCTGAGTTGGTCACATTTTTTGACTCCATGCGTGCCTCTGCGGTTACCGCCATTCTGCGCGCTGCAAGGGCCGCTTCAGTAGCTGTGGGAAATCTTTCGCCCGATGGCAGACAGTCCGAGCGGAATAGCATATTACAGCACAAACAACGATATGTGTGCGCCTGTTGTATCGCATATTCGCGTACGTGGCTGGCCGGTGGCATCGCATTACATCGTATTTGGCTGGCGCGCGACACGATGTTCGAGTCCCGCGCTTTCCGGCTGTGCTTATCCGTCGTGATCAAACGTTATAAAAAACTGTACTCCTTTTTGTTTTTCTTTTATATTTCAATAATGTCTAACGTCCAGACGTGTCCTTGGCGTGGTGATTACCTCTGTTTTACAACCAGATTTTCCCTCACAGCGCGCTCCCATGGTCAGGCTGCTTCCGACTATTAATTGGTTTTACCTGTCCAGTCCCTCCCCATAGAATGTGTCTGACTTCGCGTATATCATTAGCATACACATTTGCAATTTGAATGATAGGAGATTTCTTTTTGTCAGTTTCTGTCATCAGTTTCACGCCCAAACCCATGTCCCTTTTGAAAGAATGTCCCTCACTTCTACTTTAGAACAGCATTGGCTGACAAATAGCTGGCACTTCTTTCTCTGCCTAAAGACGCTGCGTGGCGGAGCCACCTGCGCGATAGCTGTGGATACTTGGGAATGTGAGGCTGTCTTGGCTGTCGTGATTTGTTAACGAAATTTTCTTTTTCTTCTTTCAAATGCGCGCTCAGTTTTCTTTCTGCATTTTCAGAGTCGTTTCTTTTGCATGGCATCGTGATGAGGCACGATGGTTCAGAACGAAAAGACCTTGCATGTCAGCCAGCACGGCGCTGACATACCCAGCAACAAGACATTCCCAAGTGCGTTGTGTAGTTCATCACTTTTCCCAGCCGCCTGCTCTTCAGACGTACCCCAGAATTAAGGTTCGAAAAGTATACATTCGTGCCTTCACTCGCGTCGCGTCAAGAGATGGTCAGGCTCGGAGGCAGGAATCAATTTCCCATAAACTTGGAAAGTAACTTTCTGACGATCCAGGTGGGACAGATGCACAATGGTCCGCACCCGCTGGGGCTTCATGCAGCAGAATGTTCTGGACCTTGGACTTACGTCAAATCCTCAAACCTCGCGTCATCTACTTAGGTTCGCTTTAGTTTCACAGAAAGATGAGTAGTGCCCAATGAGGGAGACGCCCCCCCTCCCCCATTTCCATTCTCGAAACACACAGCAGGCTCTCAAGTAATTCGCTGGCATCAGTACTGAAAAAATGCCCCCAGTCGCTTCCTTCTTTTCTCTCTTCTTAACTCCAGAATTTTCGCCCTGTTCGTCAATGTGTGCCACTTCAAGAAGTATGAGCTGTGCTATAGGAGGCAACATTTTAAGAAGGTCATTTACTGGGACCATGTGGCGAGTTGTATTTGCTGCCTTTTCTGCGGCAAGAAACTGCAGCGAACCGCGCTCTCGTCAGGGTAACAGAGAGGAGCGCTGTTCCTTTTCGTCCGGAACACCTAACAGATTTTGACAGCGTCAACTCGGCGCTATAGTTAAATTTTTTTCGGAACGTATTGGATTGCGTGCTACGGCCTGATATACGCAAATATTCAGCTTCGCAACTTCTTTAGTTGTGCTGGACAAAAACGGCAGAACCATCGCCAATTCGCGACGTCACTCTGACGTCATCGGCGCCCCCGTCGTGCAAGAGACAGAGATAAATTTCCAAGGTAGTAAGTGAGACCATCCTGATATCTGTAAATAATAAGGATTATTCCACCAAAGATGTAATAATAGTGTTTTGATGGAATACTTTACCGATGTGAATTGATTGCTTATTTCTATTTAGTGACCCTTTAACGTCAGCGCTAAGAACGCTCATGAGCATTTAAGCGCGAATCGGCTCTGAGCTGCAAACGCGCTCGGCACACCCGCGAAACGCTTTCCACAGCCAAGCCGAGTGCGTGATAATGTCTTGCGGCATCGAAAAGGCTGCTTCTTGCTGCCTGGAACAGTTGAGGAAAGAAAAACATAAGAAGCAGACCCACAACGACCTTTTGGAGCATAACTGCTGGTTCTTTCTTTATTAGAACTTACCCCTTCGACTCTTTATTTTGGCGTGATCTTTCACCGCCGTCTCGATAGACGCTGGAAACACGAGCTTCCATTCAAGGAGCCATTAACAGAATTCGGCGTGGAGCGCATTTCCGGTCCCGCAATGACATCCGCTACCCACGCAGTCACACGTGTGCTGCGCGCGAGTGGTCTGAGAGGCGCGGTTATTCCGGTGCTTTTTCTTTACTTCTATTTCGCGACTGAAATATTCCCGTTACTATAGGAACTGTTTACGGAGCTCGCACGGCTACCACTTGGAGATGGAGGATACACCATTGTACCGAATTGACTTGTCTATGCTTATTTACGTTTACCTACCACATAACGCGCGTACTGGAGCTGATGCTTAATGATATACCATATATAACGATTTTATTGCGAGTTCCCAGTTTTTAATAATCTTTTTGTGTGCGCCATGCACTTGGACAATTATTAAAGGTTTTCTCACAAGACGCATGTCAGTGGGTGCCACCCAGGTTATTGAGTCCTAACGGTACAGAATGATTCGCAGGTAGGTGTGAAGAAAGGAATAGTAAACGTACTCTTGCGGGAAAATTGTAACAAGTTGTACTTCTAATGATGCAGCCATGTGAGCAAAGCCGGTTGTAAGGTCGTAACTAATTAAAGCTGTCTATACTGCTCCCATTCGATACCGGTTGTCAGACAGTGTCGAATGACTACTGTTTTCCAAAGAAATGTCAAGAACACTCTTATTTAAACCCACAGTATCCGACCAAGCAGATCACAAAACACTTTTGTCGTTTATATGTCTAGGAGACGAAGTAAACACATTTAAACCAGATGGAGAACCGAGCCCCATCACAAGCCTGCCCGTTTTTGTTCAATTGCTTGTTACACAGAGCCGATGCGCATGCGTATCTTTGAAACCGATGACACATTAGGGTCCTTCACTTTCAGGTAACACCCAATCATTCCCGATTATTGCGCTCCGAGTAAATTTTAAGAAAATCGGTCAAACACGATTTTCTTCCGAAGTCCCGCCCCCTTCAAAAAAAAAAAAACCGCCATGGTTGCTCAATGGCTATGGTGTTGGGCTGCTGAGCACGAGGTCGCGGGATCTAATCCCTAGTTTTGCAATGTGGGCTTGTTGGTAATGTATCTTCAAAGGGTGTACGGTAGCGCGAATAAAAGACGGGACAAAAGAAGACACACAGGGACACACACAGCGCTAACTTCCAGCAATGTTTATTATCGAAAGCCAGGTCGTACTTATACACTCAGCCAACATGAGTCACAGCCACGTGGAACAATAAACAATCAATCAGAGCGAAACATTTTTGTAAGTGATATGTTAAGCCATGCGCAAAAACTTCAGCCCTTTTTCAGAGAGCCAATGACGAGCAATGTCGAATCCCGGCCACGGCGGCCGCATTTCCAAGGGGGCGAAATGCGAAAACACCCGTGTCCTTAGATTTAGGTGTACGTTAAAGAACCCAAGGTGGTCAAAATTTCCGGAGTACCCCACTACGGCGTGCCTCGATCATAATGAGAAAGCGATTTCAGCATGTAAAACCCTATAATTTTTTAGGATAAGAAAAAAATGCTGACGTTGCAAGAGCAATGAGCGCTGCCTTCTTAGCGTGGGCGACTGGTCAAGATATATTTATTGCGACAGATATATCATATTACAAATAATATTTCGACAAGATCTGCATGAAGTGGGCCAGGAAACCGAAACAAAATTTCAATGATAACGACGCCAACCAGCCTTTGGTACACGACCACCCGGCGTGGTTTTAGATTCCTGTCGGAAAAGCCTGCTTAGTTCATCAGTCATTGACTCGTCGACTACACCCCTCTTCTGAGCTAATTCATGTACTGATGTACCTTTTCAAAATAATGAGTTTCGAGCAATATCAGCCAAAGCGCAGCCCCTAGAATGGGGTTCACGTGCTGGCCCACTGGAAGGACGCCACCACCCGATACAACCTAGCGAACGCAGCGCTGACGTTGCTCTGCACTGTGAGTGGTATAGCCGTGAAGCTGAAAGAATGTTTTCTTAACTAAGGTATGTCTAAGGCTCGACAATTTCACGGTACGCAGAAGTGGTAAAAATCCGAATGATAATGTGCGTCAGCAAGGGTTTGTAAGAGAAGAAAAAGCATCGCAGCTCTTTCGAGGCATGCCCGTGCGCACACCCTTTTTGTACGTTCTTTATCTGGGTTAGAGAAAGGGCAGAGGATAAAGTAAACAAGAGATCACAGAGCACGTCCTATAGTGGTTTCTTTGAAGACTATAACTAGTGCCTGCCAATAAGAATTTGTATAAAAAAGTTCGTCACATGGCTTGCGAGCATATCTCCTTGTCCTTCAAAGTTTCTTTATTTTTTATTTGTTTCTTCTATCGCATTTTATTCATTTTATCCCTTTCCCCTGCACAGGGCAGCCAGCCGGTACTTACACTGGCTAACCTACCCGTCTTTCCACCCCAACTCTCTCTCTCTCTCTCTCTGTCCTTATTTATTCGTGTCAGTAATTTTGCTTGTTTAAGTAAAACGTTTTTTTTTCTGCAAACGGACACAATTGCCTCAGTTAGCTTGTCAACATTAACAGCAGAAACAGGATACACACCTCTGGTTAATTCTCTCGCTCTGCTCTCTCTCTCTCAACGTTGCCAGAAAAATCCCGAAACGGACAACAAAAAAACGCAGATTTCTTACTGGTTTTCCTTTTTAAGAATAACGCCTGTTTTTACGTCCCAATTTTTAGAGGACGAAATATGCGAAAATGAAGGAGCGTAAATATAGGCAGACGCCTATAGAATAACGAGGCCTGCCTGTCGCAGGAATGCCGTATCTCGACGCGCATCGGCTTCGTGACAGAGCAAGATGCGTGGACATCCGCCAGCGCATGAATGAGTCCGGGAGCAGCGTATAGTAGTAGCAGAGTGCGGCGAGGGGCAGCTGGCGGGGCGGCCATCACGCTGCGTGCGCCGTTCCATTACGCCGAGAATGGCCATTGTTCGCGGGCTGCGCGTATACGCCATTTGACGACTCGATATATGCCGCTCTCTCTCTTTCTCGCTCCCCATCTGCAAGACGAACGAACCGGTCTCGTTCTGAGAAAACTCACGTGTATCCGGAGCCGGGGTTCCTGGCCACCGGCCTTGCGGATGTCCAAGGAGGGGACACGTCGCCCACCCCGTTGAGCCGCGTGGAATTCCTCGCCGAGGTCAATGTGCATTGCATACTGACTCGGTGGGAGATCTGACCCACGTGCATCCACACTTTTATAGTATACGTGCGCCGTGCCAACGTCATTCCGCCCACTCATCCTTTCGAATCTGTGTGCGGAAACGGCACTTTGATGCCTGTATCTTGGTGCGGGAGTTCACTCGATGTGGACGCAGGGCAGGCCTCCCAACCTTACGCGTATCGTTTAAGCGCACGACCTGCACTGTCTTGAAGTGACCACCGGACCTGCCGGAAAATTACGAGCACGTGCTGTGCAAGCTGGCCCTGGCTGATTGTCCATATTTAACTTTGCGTTAATAGCTGTAGCATATCTTGAGACATTTCATAATTTTGTGCATGAGAAATGTCCTCGACCCCAAACCCTAGAACAAATACGAGCGTACTGGTAAGTCTGAAATCGCATTATAAGATTTTCTATATAATAGCTTCTTTTTTTACGAATCAGGGAGCAAATTCACAAAGCTCTTGTTTGGTAAGTGCTCTTTCTCATTGGGTAAACATCTTCACCAATGATGTCATGCCCAGCAATAGGATTAGCCGAAATTTTCTCTTACGAACAATTGTATTGTAAGAGCTTCTTGCGAATATTGGCGCAGTTTTGGTGACGTTTCCCGGAAGGTTCATGTGTCGTGACGTCATGATACATAAGGCGGTCATCTAAAAGCCAAACATGGCAACGTTTTTTTTTACACTCTAATTTGTTTTTACATCGGGCCGCGCAACGAGTGACAGCAAAGCAGACGACCAAGCGAGCGGGAAGCAGTGCCAGGACGACAGCATGTTCGACTCCCACGTGACGTCCTTCGGTGTAATGACACATACACCTTCTGGGAAGCGAAGCCAAATCCGGTTCGTAAAAAGAGCTATTATAAGAAATTTGTGGGGCTCTCAGGCTTGCCACTATATTTTCTAGGGTTTCGAGGTCAATGAATTTCATAGAAAGTAACATATCAAAGTTAAAAGGGTCATTCACAACTGCTTTAACGCTTACTTGTGCGAATATTTACAGAATACGCTTTAGGATAAGCGAAATAAACTTTTAGAATTGTGATTATAGTTGGCAACGGAACATTCAAAGTCACCGGCATCACTACTTACGTTAAACACTGAAGCCGCAGTGATCACTAGCACTCTAATTTAATTTTGGTTAATGAGTTCCGCCTATACCTTTAAACTTAATAGATGCCAATTTATTGGCAGTAGGCCCGTTCAAGTCAAATTGTGGGTGCAGAACTGCTCACGCAGTATTCATAACATAGCTGCGTGAACACTGCAGCGGTTACTGTAAGACCATTTGCCGGTCTGTCGTAATAGCGGAGATATTAAATAGATTGACATGTAGGGGACGTAAATGCCTGTGTACCCCAGAAAACCAAAACCAGACATGTACGCGGCTTGGGTAATGCATTTCAGTGTCAGTTCTTTATCAATTAACTTGGCAACATCCAACTATTCTTCTGACCTTCTGAGGTATCTTTTTTACAACACGTGTTTTAAACTCATGTTTAATGTATCTTGCTCATAATATCAGAAACTGGCGTACTTTTCAAAATTCAGCAACCCCAATGCACTCAGTATTGCGTCAGTGTCAGAATCAATTGCGACGCTTTTTGTTCCGATGAAGGGAGCAGTTTTGCAGCATTTGACGTTCTTATGTGGTTCTAAATTCGGTAAGCTTACTATATGTAAATATAGTAAGCTTAAATTTTCTGCGGATGTTTCTTTACATGCTGTGGGTCACTAGGATGATTCTGTAGGATCCTCCAAGGACGCAGTGTCAGCAGAAAGGAATCGGTTGACATTTAGCGGCAAGGCTGCTGATAAACCTAGCCGCAGTCCATGGTTAGCTGCGCCTGATATTAAAGGACTATCGTATATTTTACGAAGAAGCTTGGATGATGTCGAGACAACCGTTTGTGCTGGACTATAAGCCTTGAATTGGACTGGTGGAGCTTGTTGACCCGTTACGGAGTCGTCGTACAGCAGTCAGTCAGTCAAGAACTTTATTGAGGTCCTGAGGGGTCTAAGCCGTTGGAGATCGCACGCGGGGAGCTCCTTGGGCCGAAACCGTAGGTGACGCCCAAGTCGGGACGGGAACGTGGTGACGCTCCGCCAGTTCTTGGGCCCTCTGGACGGCCTTGAGTTGCAGTTTAGGTCCGGGCTTTTGAGGGCCTCTTCCCATTCGGGCTCACTGGAGAGAGGGCCCTCTGGTAACGCGGTACATTGCCAAAGCATGTGCGAGCGTGAGCAATAGGGTTCTGGGCAGTCTGGGCAATTTGCCGGGATTTCTTAATTGTAGTTGCTTAATAGGCCTCGTGACGGATACGAGTCCGTTTGCAGCATTCGAAACGAAGCCGCCTGCGCGCGCTCGAGTTTGGCGTGCGGGAGCGGGTATTTCATTCTGCCTTTTCGATAGTGTGAGGTGATTTCTTGGTATGTGAGTAGCGGGTCATTAAACTGAATGTACCTCGGAGGCCGTGGGACCGTCGCGGCGGGCAAGTTCTCGCGCACGGTCATGGGCCGTTTCATTGAGGTTGGGTTTTTGTAGGTGGATGTCTTTCCCCATGTGAGCGGGGAACCAGGAGAGGCACCGTTTGCACTCGTTTGAGCTTGCTAGTAATATATGCGCTACCTCTTTCGGTACGTTGCCGCTTTCGTAAGCCCGAATTGCAGCACGCGAATCCGTGAGGACATGGGTAAATGTGGGGTCTGCCATGGCGGCGTACAGCAAGCATTTTTAAAAAGAACTATAGTATTGCGTGCGACTGCTCAAATGAAATTGCTCCCTCTATCCTTGTTAGCAATATTCTATTGAAGGTAAGATTCCGCATCCTAAAATGCTTGCCGAGGTACAAAAAAAGCCAAATGCACGCAAAACAGCAAGTAGCCGTGTCGCTTTAACACGAGGTTGCAGCTATCGTTCCATTTTAACTGTCCAACACAAACAGTGGCCAAGGCAGCCAGTGATGGTTCAGAGCTCAAAGCGGCCGAGACGAGATAGCATTCACTTTTCGCTATAAATTCACAAAGTGGGCGCGCGGACGAGAGTTTGTGGTTGTCTGTGGAGCTGTGTAGGGAAGCCGACTTACAGGAATGTGAAAATGTATGTCGAAGTATTAGAAATAAATAAAACGATACCTTGAACAACAGGGCAGAGAAACTCGGGGAATTTCGACACACATTTTTGGGTAGAGACTGCACTACTACTGACGTATATGGAAGACACCTTGTGCCTCGGGTTGCCTTTTCACCGAGTGCAGTTTTCGAGGCGGTGTCATTTCCCCTTTCTGTAGGGCATTCCTGTTGGCCGCATTGACGAACAAAAATTTTTCTCACTTTTATTGAGTAACCGGTGTAAAGCCGTAAAATTTTTCATGGGATGTGCAAGCACAAGCGATGCGTTTCGTAGCCGCAATTATTGAGGGTGACTTTTCAGGAAGTTCACGACAAGAAGAACTATTTGCGTGATGGAATGTCTGAAAAACTGTCCGAGAGTGGCGCGATGTGCATACTGCAAATAAATATCGGGCTCATCAGCTTACCTTGCACCTCTCAACTCTCGCGAGGAGACGATCCGTCGTTTCCTGCAGATGGTGGGTCGTGGTTATCGCAACGTTCTCGAGGCCGACAAAATTGGTCTAGCACTTTTTCCCGAAAGTAATTCTATTTACAAGTCCATCTCTCTCTCTCTCTCTCTCATAGACCATTTTATATATATATATATATTATATGGATACACACACTAAGCGACACATAAGATCAGAAATCAATCGAGGATGCTAATGGCCGGTCGAGCTAGCTTGGCGTCCTACATCTCACGCTATAGAGTGCCGCCGATACGCTTCGTCGCAACCGCCGTGTGTGCCCTACCATGTCGCCGCTGCTTATCTGATGCACTGTAAGGTGCGATCACCGATGGACATGAGACAGCCTTTTCAGCCAGTCACGACTGCATTCCATGTCATCTGCTTGGAGACTTGGCCGCTTTGTACCTGGCCCACCGGGAAATCATCGGCAGTATAACGCATGCGATGTAATTTCGTGGGCGACAGTATCGCCGTTTTTTCCTTCCTACGCCCTTTTCTGGATACTAGTACCGCATAGATCAATGTTTGGTTGTGGTGTAGTTTGGCGCAGACATCGGCATATACACAGCGTGTCCTGCAATGTGCTTAAAGGCTGGTCATTTTCTAATTTTCCTATTAGCAGCCTTGAAGTATCCAACTATGCAAATGACACGTGCCGATGGTGGTCAGTGGATATGACGTCAATACCAGCACGCCACGTCCAAGATTTTTCAGTGCACCGCACGTAAGTATGGAGGTTATGTCCAGGAGATATGCGTTCTGGGTCATGCGTTACTTTCGGCAAGCGGTAATAGCAACAATTTTTATTCTTTTTTATTCACTTTCAAAAATTTCTATTCTTGCAAAATTTTCTTGAAGCATCCACTAGCATTTCAAACGTAATATTTTGGACTGCGCTATCCTAAATTAGGCTTTTCAAGCGGTCCAAGATCTTGCAGTTGGCCTCAGCCAATGACGTGCGACCAGCACTTTAGAAACCTACTGCAGCGACTTTTTGTGAGACACGACAGAACATTTGCGAGTTCACCTTGTGTCAGCTCCTTCGCGCACTGTATGTGTCTTCTTCTAGATGTCAGACTAAACGTTCGCTTCAAAATGGTTTATGCAGAGGTTCTTTTTCGCAATATCCTCAGTTTCTGAACACTCCCGCCTATTGTGTCAACCGGTACGTGGCGAAGCCATGGCTTTCACTCGTTTTGGTGGTTTCCTCCAATCTCTATAGCAGCATCGTGTTCATCGCGAAAACATCGCGTCATTCCAATATTCAATTTTTGTAAGGGTGAAAATCACGAAATTATTCCGCGTGTAAACTGAGAACGGTTAAAATGGCGCGTTTACACAGTAGGAAAATTAGTCGCTGGCAGCTTTTGTAAACATGTGACAGTTTGTTACGAAGGACAACACCCTTTGGTGACCGGCGGCGTTTCTGCGAAAAGGACGTGAAGACAGTTCATGCAACTAAGGAATGAAGATATATCGCAAGGCAAAATATGCACAATGCAATCCGGGATAAGTTGAATGTATGCAAAAAAAAAGAGCACACACAAACACAATATGCAGATTCAAGACACACGCTGGAATCCATATGAAGGCAAGTTTCAGTCAAGCGATGTTTATTAGATCCCATACAACAGCCACACGTACAATCGTTCACTGTAATTCTATGCGGCGTGCAACCTCATGCAATATTTATTTATTCATCGCAAGGTTCACAGCTTTATTCACAGACAATTTTTACGCTTATGCACTGCGTCACTCACATGCTATATAGGCTGAAATGAAAACTCCAAATCAGGTGGATGTACAGTGCTGTAAGACATCTAGGCTGCGATGTCGTGACGAGACAGCTGATGTACGATGCTCGTCGAGGGAACAATGGTGATGGCAAGTGTCGTACAGAGAAGTACGACACATATCTAATACATTTAAGGCTTCCTGTACATATTGTCTCACGTTGGCACGTACCCATTCTAGGAGATTGGCCATTAATGGGCAGATACATGCACCCGCTGGCATATAATCAGCGGCCCAAGCTGTGTTCCATACGCACATGTATACAGTGGCACACGCTCAATGGCCCGAGTTGTGTATTCGGCAAGACAGCGCCCTTAAAGTGGGGGAATAGGCAAGAAAAGCCAAGCTTCAGGTTTGTTGCTTATCAATAAATAAATAAATAAATAAATAAATAAATCCAAAACTTCTGAGTTACATGCTAAGCTCGGTTCGGCATTTTTGCAAGCGCGAGTAAACAACAGAAATACGGTGACCAACCTATTGCGCGTCCCAAGGTTCATTTCGGCAATAACAGGTCAGCTTGGTGAGAAATAACTCTGGGTGTAACCAAATATTGTTTACGGTGTTTGTGGTCAGCGCGCACGCACGTACGCACACGCGTGAACTGACATCGCCTTCTCTCTTCCGAGCCGCAGCATCTTTGCGCCACCCAACTTCTCCTGCCAGGCTCCTTCGATGCGCCCGTTCTTTCATCCCTTACAACACTCGAAGCAACAATATAACACCAAAAGCTTCTAGAATCGAGTCATTTGATACTATAGTTCTTTCTTTTTCAATTTCACCTCTGCCAGTGCGTTTCACGAGGAGAGACGCGCGAGTGACGCTGTTAGCTTGGATCTCTTCGTGTGCGAAATATCAGCGAGAGGCGGGAGCAAGCTGTGTGTTCAGTTCAAGAACGCCTGCACACTGGACCGTGAACAAAGGAGAAGACAACGCAAATTTCTGGAATATCATTCGCACATAATCTTAGTCGTCCTGGTCTGGGGTCCCGAACTAGAAGGACTTTTTCCTTAACTGCGAAGCTTTCTTTTTGAGAAACCCGTACGGGTTCCCTTTGTAGCTTCGTGGTATTACATTCGGGTGGATGTCAATGTTTTACTTTTCAAAGCAAGTAATACCCTGCAGTAACGGTAGGTGATAGTCGGGAGACTATGGTCACAGCGGTGGCCATTTCTGGGAAGGGGTGCGGCCATAGTCACAAGGACGAGTAGATTGGCACAAAATGGTGCAAGCAGGGACTGTGCCACAGTCACTTAGAAGACCGAGTGACAGACGTGGATCTGAGCGAATTTGGCAAAATACGTAATGCGGCTTTACAGGGCCCGCGAGGATGCCGTAGTAGTTCTATGTATTTCGTGACATCAGCAATATTCGCTCGGCGCTGCGTCTCCATGTGGTAATAGAGTAATTTACGTCACTTGGTGGCTCCGAGGCCTATTCGTAACTTTTTCAAATGAATAAACATACGGCAAGACAGCATAAAATAACACAAAAATAATGTGATCTAGAGTGGAATGCTCAATATAGCGACAAGGCCAGCCGGTATGTCAACCTCTACCAATTTTCAAGCGGATATCTGTTTTTTTACAACAAGGATACATTTCCAAATGCCGCAGTAGTCATTTGCTGTCAGTCCGGATCTCAGTCTAACAACTCTGAAATTTTCAGTGACGCACTTGTTGATTTCCGCTTCATCATCAGCATTGGTCGGTGGTACCTCAAGTATGGACTGTTTCTTTATATAGCGCCGCCGGTAACCTGCATATGCGCAGCACCTGTGTAGGGAGACGAAATCATAATGAGAATGTCGGCTCTTTTATGCGGCGAGAACTAGAGTCATTGCAGGTTGTTTCAATGTGGACTTTACGTGCCTTAGTGCGTGTGAATCGTAATGGAGCCATTTAGCGGCAGGTCGCTCCCGCTCGCTTTAGGTGATGCGTGCCCTGGAGGCCGATCGGTAGGTCTTCTTTGATCTCGCAAACACTGAGGCGAGGTAGTCAAAGGCACCGCGCCGTTATCGTTTGACGTAGGAAGAACAAAGAAGTAGCGCAGCAATTGGATGGCCGACATGCTACGCGAAGGCGGGAGGGGGCAAAACGCGAGTCGTGTCCTCTTCTCTCGGCGTTTCGACTTTTCCACGAATCCGTCCTTCGACGTGGCGCGAACATTAACGACCGCCCTGTTTAGTCAACTTGCCGTCACACCGAGGCCGCTGTCGGGCATCGACAGCATTGCTGCACGCAGCGCCAGCAGCCTCGGCTGCCCCATGCGTCTTGCGCAAGGTCCACGGAGTTTGGCACGCACGCAAAGCGCACGCACACGCCGCGTTCCTTGCACGGGCCGTGCTTTTCTTTTGAGCGAGGGGCGGCGCACTTGCTGGTGCGTCACCAAGCAGCGGCGGGCGTACTTTCCCCAACGCCTCACCTGCATCGCTGTAAAGCCCACCCGACGCTGTCCCGCCGCGAGCGCCGGCCAATAATAAGGCTCGAGGACGACCCGCCTCGCTTCTTCCCTTTCGCTACCACCTCCCACTTCTGGAACGCTGCCCCGCGTCGACGCTCGGCTTGGCTTGGCCCCGAGTGTGGCGGCTACAAAGTGGATATTGTGCGACCCCCCTCCCCCACTTCTCTCATCACCAAAACGCTTTCCCGCTGCTCCCTCGCTCCTCGTAAGGGGCTGCAGGGTGCGCGCTTTATTGGTCCGCGCTTATTGGAGGAAGGCGCAATTTGAATTCGCGAATAACTCCTCCTGCGAGTCAAAAACTTCCATTTTGTATCTGTGTGGCTGTCAGGTGGTAAGACCCCGTGTCCTCCGCTTCTCTGAGTAGTTTCTTTTTGTGTTCGCACTTCTGACCTTCACCCTCTCGGAGTTTGTCTGGCCATGCGAGGAGGGGCTCACTCGAACCAAATCGGCGGAGAGGGTTCTTCTAAGAGTTTATTCTTTTCTTTGCCTAGCTGCCTCCTAGTATTGCGCCAAAGGACTCCCCTTTTTGCGTGTTTGGGCATGGAGTAGAACGTCAGGCCTTTCTCTTGCCACTCTCACTCGGCACCTCTCCTTCTTGCCTCCTCAGAGCTGTCTTCTCTCGAACAACTCTGTAGCGAAATTAGCTGCCGGCAACTACGTCGAAAAAAAAGCGCGCCTCCGGTTCAAATCAGTTGGCTTTCCATGGCGTGTGCGGTGTGGACCACGTGCGTCGAAGCAGTGCTTGCCTGTGAAGAGGCCCATCGCTGTGGATACTCGTATTCAGCGCAACATGTGCCTCTGATATCAACGTGCACCCGGTAAAATATTGTTTCTTCTTATCGCTGTAATCCGGAGAGTCAGTGCGATTTCAGCTTTCTAAACACCGTGCTCACTAGGCACTACCATCTCACTGATTTATTGCGCCAACTTTGTCCTCGAATTGGCGCTTGGCTTTGCCAGCGTTTTTTTTTTTTGTTTCCTTGAGAACTATTGTGCTCGTTTGTTCTCTACAGTCACTGCAATTAGGGTTGCCTTCATTGTACGCTGGATTCGGTCATCGCATTAACAGAAACGTTAATAAGGAACAACAGCTCAAGAGTGTGGAAATCGATAACTCGAGATAATTCAACATTTGAGAATGGTTGCGAAAGAGCGCGATAGTGGGAAACATTTCTGACGAACGCAGTGCACTTCGAACTCCGCCACTTGCTGATTATTTTCGAAAAAGTGTATTTTCGCCGAAGCTTTCTGCATAGCTCGTAAATGAACATCACGAACTTGAAGCAGTTGAGACTCGCATGTGTGGTAACGTGTACATTGTGACGTTACCACATGGTCACCGTGCCAAGATAAAATGAAAGCAACAGTTATTCGTGCATGTTCGTTGCATCACCAGAAGTTCATAATCGGTAACAAAGAGTCACCAATAAACTGCGGACTCTGTCGTAGTCGGCTCACGTTTTCCGCACCTTTCTCGCAAGATTGTTCGGAACGTTTTACAACGTTAACGTTCCTCTTGCATGAATGAACGGTTAAACAACCTTTTTTCGTCTACTTAACTGTAAGAGTTTTGCATTCAGTGAATGTGTGGATTTTGATTCATGTACGCACTCTTGCGAAATGTGCGAGAGAAAGAAGCGAAGCGTCCTTTACAGTGTAGTATTCTATTATATGGGAGTTCGCTTTAATTTATCGTTACGTTAAACGACGGAACGATTATTAACACTGCTTGAGCCGCCACTGAATTTTATTTGCAAGGCAGTGATTCCTTGGAATGGTGGGGAAATATGCCATTCATGGAATCGTACGAATGAACGCATTACATGCCCGTGCGCAATCATATTTCAATTTGCTGTATTCGCCGCTCTCTGCTTCAAATATAGACATTTTTCAAACTTACAGAAATAATAGCAGCAACATCGATATCGACAACAATAGCTAGTATCCTGTAAAAAATTACGGAGAAGCTCTATCATAAATTTCTTTTAGAAGTACCTATAGCTGCCATAATATACATATTTGACACGATAACAGTGCATGAGTACATGCACTCATAGCCAGGGTGCTGGATGTTGAGGGAATAGTGCGAATTGAATTCACTGTTTCTCGTGCTAAACAAACAAACCAAAATTTCTTGAGGGTATCCCCGCACGTGGTCTTGTTGCACAGTTTATTTAGTATTTCTAGACAGCATTTAGGGAAGCCTTGCCGTTTCTAGATTGCCTTGTATCGTGGTCGGCAACACGAAGCAGCGTCTTCTATAAGCCCCCAAAATGACCAACTGAAACTAAAGGAGCTTTTTGTTACGTTTAGCTTTAATAAAACGATCAACTTCCAGTGGTTGTTCTAATTATTTAGAAAACCTCTAGCAAGAGGCGTGCTCTGAAGATGGCGCTTATAAAATAGAGGGATAAATTTAGTCTGCACTAGAGCTTGTGGTTGAAAAACAGTCTTACAGGACAGTCTTACTGACTTCTGCACTTAGTGATCTTAGAAAATGGTCCCACTGCCAGGTAATATATTCCTATAAATAAAGTGGAATATTGTGGAATACTTGTTCAATACGAGCCTTATCTGTTCGGTAATGTCATGAAGCGGACGAGCGAAAAAAAAAATGAAGTCGGCAGTATAGCTTAGTATTTAATACATTTCATTAAGCACGCAATTTCACCTTACATTACAACCCCATCCTGAGCAGTAAAAATAAACCTGCTCCTCTTCCGTTCTTTTCAGTTGAAGACTCTAAGAACACGGTACGGTAGGAAAAACACTGCAACAAAGGGGTCACCGAAGGAAGCAAGAATGTAATAGCGCTTACCGTATGTCGTACGGGAGAACGACCCCAAACTAAGCGCGTGGACCCACTGTTCGTGAAAAGCACTCAAGTGGATCGAGCAAAACGGCACCGCGAGAGACGCCGCTCGCCATGCAGGAGGCAAACTTCGTGAGCACCATACCCACACCTCCGTACGAACACGGCGCCCACTCCGGAGGGCACAACTGGCCCGACTTCCGGTTGCCTCCCGTGACGATGGCGCCGACCCTTGGGAAGCAGCCCATGTTCGACGTCGACGTCTTCGAGTCCTTTTTTAAGCCACTTTACTTTGCGGAGGACCTCAAGCTGACTTCGCAGACCGACCTCTTGGCTGAGCCGCAGACGACTTCGGTCGAACAGCCGCAGCGAGAGGTGCAGCAACGCAGCGCCACGACAGCCTCTTCGCCAGGAATTGTCGGTGGCTCGGCGGAATGGCTCCAGCTCCGGACAGCGCGCGATGTGCCGCTTCAGCAGCCCGTCGAAGAGATGACGAACTTGGTGCCAGGAGTGGGTGGGAAAGCCCGCCAGGATTCGTCGCCGCACATGTACGACGACGGCTCCCTCGAGAACGCTGCGTCGCGCTGCTGCGGGTTCGAGACACCAGAAGAGAGGCGAACATCGCCGGAGAGCTTGGCCTGCTCGCCAGGAGAGCACGACGAGTGGGCAATCGAAGACGTCGCCGTCTCTGTGAAGAGCTGGCCTTCCGCGTCACCGGCCGACGCGGCGGCGGCTGATTCAGCTGCCGGACGTGAATCAGCCGAGCGGCGCCGCCGGAACTCGGGGAGCCGGAGTGGCGTTTTCGAAGACGCCGCCAACCAAGCGGCGCCGGTCGCCGCCGCCGTCAGCGTCAACGGAACGTCAGTGTCTCCTGACGCTGCCGTGCCCGATGTTTCGACGGCGTCGACGGTGAGCTTCTCGGAGACAGTGACCCCTGACCGGGAAGAGAGTGCCGAATCCGAGACGGAGAAAGCGGAAGTGTGGCTGCCCACAGGTGAGAGTGCCCGCTTCCGCTGCTTCCTCTGAACGGTTCTAATCGCAGCGGCTGGCCGCGTAGGAGCCCGCGCGGTCACGCAATTCGTGGTCCTGCGGGAACCGTAGCCACCGCTGATTTTCCCAGCAGCCGCCGTCTCCGAGTCAAAACAAAAACAAAATACGCATGCATAGGTCAGGCAACGCGGACGCGAAATTGGACCTGACTTGCACGTGGTGAGGAGTAGAATCGTGAGTCAGCGTTGGGCGCGTGAGTATGAGCCATCGGATGACTACGAAAGCCGCCCCGTTGGTCGGCGTTGTTGTGTGTTCTCTTTAATGAACCGACGAGTGAGACGTCGTCAGTGAGCGCCCGAGTCAAAGGGGGACATGGCAGCTTAAATGGGCAGCGCGGCCACGCGACAAAGAACGTTTGCGGCACTATAGCCAATGCGTGAAATACGGAATACGGTAGGTTCGGCTACCACCTTATCCGCTTTCATTTCCGTTTACTTTATTATTTCTACATTTGAACTAATTAAGCATGACGATTTTGCGTTCTCTGACTTCATTGTATGTTTCTACGTATGGTTGTGACTAGCAAAGACCGACAAATGCCCTTATTGTTTTCGCTCAAGCATGCGAGGTTTTATTGGCCAATTGCCAGCTCCTAAGCTCACGTACACTGCGTTAAACACGTGCGTCCACCGCCTTAGCCAAAGCTAACCAAAGCTAACCTTGCACACATACGAACACCCACAGAAGTGGAAGAGAAGATGGCCCCGCGCTAGTGTAATCGGTGAAGCACTGCACGCGCAATGCGGAAAGTGTGAGTTCGGCTCCCAGCTACGACAAGTTAGCTTTTCGTTCACTTTCATTTCCCTTTGCTTTATTACTTCTACCTTTTGAAGTTAACATGGTAATTATTTCTCCTATGATGTCTCAGGGTTCACTGCTTATTAAAGCGAAGCTTTCGTTGCCTACTTTCCTGGGTTTTGCGTGGCTGACTGGATGTTGGGTGGTGCTGGGTTGGTCGCTGTCTAGGCGGATATACGTATTTGTTGATACACATAAAGAGGTTAAATGAAACTAGCAGCGAAGTGGCCTATGCAACCCCTGCGTACTAACCAAGTATTCGCACCTGTGTTTTTCATCACACACACACACACACAAAATATAACTTCCTGCACAAAACATGAACATATAACGTCGCCTAATAAGGATCTCAAAGCACACCGATCTGTTAGTGGAATGGTGAAATACATTTAATGAGTTATTTGATTTACTTTACTTTCTTTAATTTTGCCACTCAGTATGCGCCACTGATTGTATCTCCGTCCTTGGCCAATCGTCCAGAATGGGCATGTCCCACTACGATTGCCACATAAAACCTGGACATACAATGTCGGCTCACAGAGTTCTTTGAAGCACACCGATTTCTTGATGAAACAGTGAATCATCTTGCGCAGATTCCATGATTTAGTTATTTACAATTAGCCATTCGCTATGTGCCATGGGTGTGTGTCCGCTCTTGGCCAGTCCTCCAGAATGGGCATGTCCCACTGTAACACAAGAGGTATACAGAATCCATAAATGTTGCTTGATACGTGTCGTAATTTTCTGTGCACACGCCTGTGATCGTCATTCTACCCTCAACACGCATCATACATCGCATTCGTCCTCTTGATATCGCTGCGTTTACGTCGCACACATTGCATCAACCTGATTTGGAGTTTGCGCATCGGCATAGCTTGTGAGGGATGCAGTGCATAAACATGATAAATGCATGACAGTAAATTTGTTACCTTTGCGGCGGATAGACATAAACATTCCATTAGATTACACGTTGCATAGGATGAAAGTAAGCAAAATTGTACGCATCGCTTTTAGTTGTAAAGCATTAATGAACCGCATTGTCTAAGCCTCGCTTCACATAGATCTCAACGTGTGCGCTGTACCTGCATTCATTTTTTAGATGCCTTTGCTGCAGTTGACTTTGCCGGAACACGGTCCAAGAATTTTGTGTATATAGTGAAGGGGCACTTGGTCTACTCTTCCTAAATTATTTGGTTATGGTTTCTTACTACTGAGTATTTCGGGAACCCCCCCCCCCCCCCCCCAAAAAAAAATGTAGCAAATATTCTTAATTTCATGGCCGCAACAGTACTGAAAATTGAAGCAGCAAGCCACCTCGAGAAACGTTTTCCTGCATGTTATTTTCAATCCAAAGCAAGATATCTGTGTTGTATACTTATCCGTCGCGGGAGGTGCGCCACCATGCTGAACTTCCCCTCGTCGGTCAACTTTCGCGTTGCAGGGTCCGAGTGACGCGTCACCTAAGCTACAGGCTCGCTGTCGATGCACTCGAAAACTGTGCGATAAAAGTAACTGACGGGACGAGTGTAATTATTTTCGTCGTGTTAGCTAGGGAACCGATCAGTGCGCACTGAGAGTGGTATCCCCGAAAGCAATCGACCAAGGATATACAGGCCTTGGCCAGTTACCACGCTTGTTTACTAAGTATTCCTATTTCCGAGACTAGGATGCTGACAAAACTAGAAAAGAATATTTGTAAGTAGGCTGGCCTATAATTCTTCTCAACTAAGCGGGACTCCAGCTTCGCCTGTAGTGCCCACACATTGTGACATGTTGTACTTACATCCTTCTCCCCTACCCCCACGCTATCTCTTTCTTTTTCTCTCCTCGTGAAGCGAGCAGGCGTGGTGATATGTTTCGAATAATAATAATAATAATAATAATAATAATAATAATAATAATAATAATAATAATAATAATAATAATAATAATAATAATAATAATAATAATTCAATAAAACGAGCTGAGTTGCCCCTACGGCATTCTTTTGAAAAGCACTACTGATTTAGGATGGTCTGGACTACATATAAACTCTATACTCAGTCATAAAAACTCTACACTGAATCCTAAAAGGTACGGCCACTTTCACGTCTGTTATTTCTTCGGATTCACCATAATAGAAATATACTGATTAGGCTGTCAGGTTCATATCTGCGAACTATAACGCATGTCGTGTTTGCTACAGCTATTGATAAGGGAATGAATGAACGGCCTCTAAAGTATCTATGCGTCATGCGTGGGGCTGTAGCGCAATACTGACTATGCAAAAGTTGTGTCGCGCACTAATTGGAGTGAATTTCCACGTTTGTCGTAATAGTTCACCGATACTTTTTTTTAAAAAGTGTCAGCGCTTTCAGATCCCCCATGAAGCAGGTCACGCAAAAGGTAAACAAAAACAACCAATAGACGAGTTTCTTTCTTTATTTTCTTTTATCTCCAACAGTTAAAAAAAAAGTCAACTGTAGCATGTAGCTCAATTCAACTTCTTATTCTACATTACTCCTAGAGACGGACATTATTTGCTCGAGAAGTCAAAGTGAACATTTTACTAATTGACAATGTTTCCCAATTATCTTTTAAACTAATAATTTACGGCGCATATTGAAATTTAAGAATTGTAGCCGGTGACTTCGAAAGTCATATCCACTAGGGAGAAATTCTGAGGATGACAGATATGCGTTTCGAGATATTTGAATTTCGAGAACAAAATTAATCGGTGGTCTGGTCATTTTTGAGCTTCAGTGCATAAAAACTAAAGGCTTTCTGTTAAAAGAGCAAGTGCGGAAACGGTGCACTTTTGTTGCAAGTTTGACAGCGCTCATTTTGTTTCATCTTAGCTAGTTTCAAACTCTGTTCCAAATGGATGTGCCTTGAGAAATCACTAACTTGAATTCGTGCACTGCATCATGAGCGCTACAGTAATGGTAATTAGCGAAACTTTGTTAATTAGTGAAGTATGCATTTTGGCTTCTACTGTAAGTAACGTCGACCTCTTCGAGTTATCCAGCTGAAGGAGAAGACGAAAATAAACAGAGAAGGCAGGGATGTTGACCACAAATGCGTCTGGTTGGCTACCCTACTCTGGGCGACGGGAAATAGGGAACAGAAAGATAAGAGAGAGGGAAGGAGAGGAGGGGATGAAAGCCGCGGTGAGCTCGCGCACGCACGTGGAGGGCCTGAGCGAGTTCGCCTGAGCAAAGCGCGCGTTATTTCCTATATCTAAAAATAACAATGAAACATCGGCATAAAACGAGGCACTAACACCGAGAGAGGGTACCAGGCACTCTTTGTTTAGCGATTAACATGGATAGTCCAGACTACAATCAAGGGAACATTGCTGTCAACATTAAGGCAATTTTTTGTTAAAAATTAAATTAAATTATGGGGTTTTACGTGCCAAAATCACTTTCTGATTATGAGGCACGCCGTAGTAGGGGACTTCGTAAATTTGGACCACCTGGCGTTCATTAACGCACAGCTAAATCTAAATGGTGAGTAAGTGCCCATGAAGTACCATATTCAGCTGTGATGTTGCTCCAGCAGGTAGCGAATGTTACTTCTTGACCACATGAACAGTTCAAGTCCCTCAGCTTTTTATCATTTTTCTTGCGTTGCTTCATCTTGTTGAAAGCAGCAGTTTCCTTCGCTTTTTCTTGGAGAGAAGACGGCGATACTGTTGCTACTTTCAAGAAAGCCAACGACCCGTGTACAGTTGGCTATTTACCTCGCCTTTCTTTTTGCCGGACGTGTACAACGATTCGCATCGAAAACGGGAGAGAGCAAAAGCGGAGAAAGAAGGGCCGTTAGCCTGGCCGCCTTAACTACCGGTTAACAGTTGCCCGCGAGGCATGTGCCGACCTGTAAACTGACGCGCCTGATTACACGTCGGTTTGCGAAAAGGAGAGCCGCCTGAGCTTCCGTTCCTTCGCTAACAGGTAGAAACGTCGGCCAGTAGAAATAGTGCCTGGACGAAGCAAGAAAACAAGGAACGCGGCCCGCCGGCAAACTATATACACCGCAGTCATTAGGAACTCTCTCACTTTCACTCTCTGAGGTTTCTCTCAAATCTTTTCTTCTTCTTCCCGTTCATGAGCAGTGGAAGTAAACGTGCCAGCGTAGATTTCTTGAAACTCTACGCCTTATTCATTATTTTCTCCCGTTGAGAGCAAGACGTTCCGAGTTGCCGTCGCATCATCCAGCCAAGTCGGCCTCGTGGTCGCCGCTCGCATAGCGGACGCAATTAGCCCGTCGCCGCCCGGACGGGCGCCGTCCGTCTTGGCGGTGCCTTAGAAGAGAGCGTCCGCAACCAGGCACCGACCCTCGGCTTCCTCCTCGTAGCCTGGCCTCAGGTACCAGCTAGCGCCACACGCCGCCGACCGGCCGTTCGCTCGCCTTATAACGAGGTGTGGACGAGACCATCCGCCAGACCTACGCACCAACATCGCCAGCGCACGTCAAGGAAAAGGTGGAGGAGGGCATCGGGGGCAAGCGCGCACAAAGGCGCCGCGCGACCACGCGCCGAGCCCCCGCGACCAGAGGCGCCGTCGCGGCCGGCATGCGATTCATATACACCTGCCGCGTGGCACACTTGTTGCGGGCCGCCCGCCGCCGATGCGCGATTCCACGCACGCTAACAAACGCACGAGCTGGCGCTCTTCCTCTTTTCACCCGACAGAGGGGAGAGAAAGAGAGCGCATCTCTCCGTTCTCCAGGAAAGCAAGCCTCCGTCGGGGAACCACGGCGACGACGTGATTTCTGTGGGCGGCTGGAGCGCGCGGAGAGCCGGCTTCTGGGAAACGAATCTAATTTCGTAAACGCTGCTGGACCTTCGCATGGAGAACAGAGGAGGTGGAGGGGGGGGGGGGGGGTTGAGTATGAGACGGCAAAAGAAGAAAATTAAAAATGAACCACCTGAGGTAAGACGTATCGTAAGTTACAGCACCACGCGACGAACCAGTTAGAAAAAGAATAAATAAATATTTTTCCAATGCGAGATTTGCTTCATTGAGTCGTGCTGTTCACGATTACACACACGTGGCATGACGCGCTTGTTTGTCTCGTTTGACCTCTGGCGCTCTATGATGGTGTCGGTAAGTAAGGGCGATGTGGGAAGTATGGTGCTCTGCGTCTTCGTGTGCGACGTGGCGTTCATCTCCCTCTAATGGATAACGCGTCTCCCGCCGACTTCACGACGTTGCCGAAACATCGTAATCGCAGCCGACGACACTGCTCTCGCTCTCTGCCGAGAGGTCAGCGAGGCGACCGCGCACCGGCGGCGCGCCAGGCGAGGACGGCAGCCACCGCGGCAGCATGAATCACGAGAAACTTGGCGCCGTAACAATGAGGAAAGTGTTTCTCCACGCTGCCGCGGCAGTAAAGAGACTGTCGTTGCCGCCGCTTGAATCAGCGGCGCCGTCTCCAGGAAAATACGGACTGGTGCCCGAAGGGGAGGTGCCTCGCTCTGTAGTACTACGCACGGAGAGCATGAATGAAAAACCGTGTCTCTCCTGAAGCGTGACGTATTACTCTGGCCCCTATTTCGGCCTTGTTTCATGAAAGGGAGGGGAGGTGGGGAGATTGCTTAGTTCCTTGCGGCTGTCGACCTCGTTTCGACAGGGAGTCACAAATAGCATGAAAAAACAATAACGAAGGTTTCCGTGTGGATGAGACCAACTTTATGGTGATTGCAGCCAACCGAAGAGGCTCCACTATTCTTCGGGTTCTAATTATATTGTAAATCGTACTGGTTGATTACCTAGCTCTTCAATAATTAACTTCACATCGAGTACGTCAACGTTCGGACTTCTGATCATATTTCAAAATGTCAGTTTCAGCTGTCTGCAGCGCACTACCTTCTCTCTCTTTCTCTCCTATGTTTTTGAGAACAATGCTAAATCTGAAAAAAGCCTGTGTGAATAAGGAACACCTGATACGCGTTCAATAGCGTTAAAGCACTTTATTTTTGAAGCGAACTGAGACGCCACTTGATGCGATAATTATCACGCGTAGTCAATTGAATTCGCTTTTCTGGAGTAATTGCTGTTTTGATCTGGAATAGGTTTTTCTTTTATTAGACACCGAGAGTACATACAATCATAAGTGCAGGCTGCGTGGGGAAATCTTTTTTTTTCGCACGTCTAAATATACTGCAGTGATGCAGCTTTTCAAGAGCGCATACAAGTGCATGCGAGACGCGTACATTTTTTGTCTTCGTCTTACGCTGTCTTCAGTATCAGTTTGTGCGATCGCCCAGCGCGCTAGCCTTTTTACCCGTACTCGTAACTAGGATAGTACCTACGTAGAGGAATGCGCCACCAGCAACGGCAGCTAATCTCACGCTGCTTGATATTCAGATGCCGTTCGCGCGGCAGCCGGCGCGCTAGGTTCTGCCGGCCCTGTCATTCCTCGTACCCCGCTCCTCCGCGCTCCCGGTGGGCCCCCGATCATGCGCCTCTGAGTCAGAGCTGCGGCACGGGGCTTTATCGCCGCATCGTGAGCTCACGCGGCGCTCCTATCCTTGGTCCTGCCTCGTGCCTGGAGGCGCATGGCGGCGGTGCCGGCGCACACGTATTCAGCGTCACAACCGTCCAAACTCGTGCCACTTTCGCGCGGACGAACGGTTGCCGCGCGATCGCCTGTGGTCTGCTTGTAGATTCGACGTCTGTCACGTTGCCGCCTGTAACGAGGTCACTTCGTCGTGACTCATCCCCGAGCACTTGGCTTCACGTGGTCGAGATTACGCGGAGAAACCGTCTTCCCCGTCCTATACGAGGAAAGGCACGGTCAGTGCAGCAGGGAACGAGACCGTACATCTTTTTTTTTTTACTTCTCGTTCTTTTTCTTTTCAAAGCTTGCCTCTTGAGGCAAGCTATTGAAAAAAAAAATCTAAGTAACGAAAGTAGTCTTTGCAGGCTATACTTATAATTGCAGGCCAGTGGCAAAGGTTTTTCTATGGGCAAAGGAGGAAAATCTAAGCCGTTGTAGGTATGGAGTGACCTATATGTAACTTCGGCGAGGTTCGATGCAGCATTGACACAGCTAAAAACTATTGCATCGATCTTTTCGAACGGATTTCGCTCCTTTCGTAACTGGTTTCTGCAAGTTTGTGACGTCGAAGCATGTGCTGTAAAATCGTACATTTATTTCATAAATACTCTGTCACACCACAAAGAAAGAAAAACAAATAATAAAGGAAGAGAAAAAAGAAGAGATTGATGTTACATGCTGGAGTGTAAGAACGCTGTCGTCTCGTCCTTCTGTCCTGACTTGAGTAGTTGTGTATTAGTGTTTAGCGAAACATATTCCGAAATCTGAGGCTATGAGCAACAACAAGCCCAAAAAGCTACGCTGATGAGCAATACTTTGCTTCATATTTTAATGTCACGAGACTATAAACACCAACACGACGGACAAATTGCGCGCGGATAAAAGTACGGAGTCCTGAGGGTGACCTCTACTTAGGGCAAGCAACAACGGCGTTAACAACGTCAACATAAACAAGGATGCACTTTTCGCTGTCGGCAGTGGCTTGCCGGTCGTTCAAGGCGACCGAAGTGCGCTGTTACAACCCGCTATTTCATCCAGACGTTAATTGATTGAGAAGCTGAACGGCGGGCATTTGAGAGGAAACGTCTACGTCGGGATCACTGATCAGCTTTGCACAGCTCGAGGGGCGTTTTCTGTTTGCTTTTTCTCTTCCCTGCACGCCTTATTCGTTAAACCGGCAGGAGACGCACGGCATCTCGTTGCTCGCATACCTACCCGCTGATTCAAACTGGCCGCGCGGGCTGTATGCGGACGCGGAGGCCGGTCTTTCACACAATGCGCATTCTTTTCTCACGCTCAAAACGTCCACCTAGATGGTTCTCCGGCCGCACCCCCGACTCTGTTCGCTGAGGCTGCGCCGTTCTTGGACCGAGCCGCGTCGTTCCTTTGCGCGCGCTCCCGACTTTCAGCTCTGCAGCGGCGGTACTCGTCCGATGGTTTCGTCGCTGCCCCCGGCGCAGAGGCCGGGGAGCGTGCGAAATGACCCTGTTCCCCAGGCGCCCTCCAAACGCGTCAGCATGGGCGGATGCGTTGCATCAGAGTGCTACCCGTAGGTACGCATATCGCCTTGCATGTCCGCACGGTAGTGCTGCCTGAGACACTGTATCACCACTGGGTGTGGCTAGCCGGCACATATGCAATTCTTTATTTAATGCATCAGGTTTATTTTATTTATTTATTTTTGTTGTTCTGCGGAAACGTATCATTAAAAAATTACTTGTGCGGTAGACGGCGCAATCCCAAGTGTAGAGATGAATTTCTTGAACAGACGGACATCGCTTGCGCGACAAACGGCCCTGTTCAGTTAGCTAACGAGTATACACTAATTACCATCTAATTAAGTTTGCTGACACATGTTGCCCAATCTTTAGTTTCATCCCGACGTTGGTGAAGTCAAGTCCATTTAGCAGAAATTACGAAACAAGCAACTGTTTCGATGTATCCTTCCCCGAATACGCGTCTCAAGTGCACTGGCGTTCCACTTAGTTTTGCAAGGGTGGCTATTGTCATAATCTTTCCCACTGTGCGTTTGGCTGGGCTTGAATTACGGCGTGTCTAAATCGAGCGGCCAACAGAAGAACTCAATGCGACTCAATGAGCACAATGCATTAATGTCTGTGTTACGTGAATTTGAATACACGGTGTGCTACTTTCTCGTCACGACATCCCACATGCATTGCAATTTACTCGATGTGCACCGTGATTCTAGTTCAATACTCTCTGAAACTATCATCATAACATATTTCCATGTGTTGGCACATTCTAGAGGAGCTTAGGAGGATAACTCTTCAATCATTCCTGTCTGCGCTCACAGTACGCGCACCGCTCTGCTCGTCTTGTGCAACGACATTATTTGTGTATGTGCGTGATATATGACGGCTCGCGCGCTGAACTTGAGCTCCATGTGTATTCATGGTGCCAAATAAATGTTTATACTCCTCCTCCTCCTCCTCCTCCTCCTCCTCCTCCTCCTCCTCCTCCTCCTCCCTTAGTTCCCCTGAGGCCGCACTATGAGCCGAAGATCGATGTTACATCACTTGAAGGCAAACCACGTCCCTTTTTCTGTAGGCTCGCGCCGTTCAGTAATCTACAGGCTGCATAACATTGTGCAATCTTGATAGTCTGCTGCAGGGCTTGTAGAATGTGTTCTTAGAATTTGGTTCCCTGCAAGCTGGATAAAGCTATGCATGGCGCGTGAGGTGCTTGCGAAGCTTCTGAATCCACAGGACAAGCTTTGTAATACGCGAAACTGAATAAGACACTGGCTGGAAACGACGTGTGGGCTAACAATAAAAAAAAAAGGTAAAGGAAGAAAAGGATCAGGTGGTGGCTCCATACATCCTTTAGTATTTGCAAGTGCGCTTCTCTGCATTTCACACCTGCCGCGCTAACGGCGCCAACACACTTGCCTGGATGAAGCCATAAGAGCATGGACTCTGCTTGCTGGTGCCTTCCTGCCGCATGTGCTCTGATCCCTAGACCCACGTCTACATGCATTGTCCGCCTCGTAAACCTCACAAATAGTAAACATATACGGATAATTGGCTATGCCAGCCATTAACATACCAAGGTACATTGTGGTAGAGCGAGCCTTACATTTAAGAAAATTATGCCTAGGACATTAGGAATACGAAATTGAATATTCTTGCGCCGTTTTAGTGTAAGATACTCATTTTATGCAACTGAAAGGGTTCCAGATGCATATATGACTTCGCATGCGCCAGTGAAATCTCAATCTTGCAGAGTGACATTTCACGGCTCCTCAGCTGACTGGAATCTCATTACACATGCGTACGAACGCGATAAAGCTTGCCACGCTTAGCACGTATTTGTCACTGTATAATATGGTAAAAATGGAGTATTTCTTTGATGGTAATGGTCAGCAGGTGGGCAGGTGCTTCATGGTGCACGCGTGCCGTACGATGAGGCGCACCCTCCGCTAACGATTTCTCAAAGACCCACTCGATTTAAGCAATTATGTTCCCTTCGATATAGGCCACAACCAGGGCGAAAGAGAAAAGAAAATTCGTCAGCCCTTCCACTCTGTCCAGAAGGACGAGCAGCGAAGTTGTTGCTTGTTTTACCTCAATCGACGCATCTGTGTATATTATTATTATTATTATTATTATTATTATTATTATTATTATTATTATTATTATTATTATTATTATTATTATTATTATTATTATTATTATTATTGAAGGACACAGACAAAAAATACTGCTTTTCATTGTGGAATGATTTATTCTTTTATGAAGCAGTGACGTGTGCAAGTACCGCCGCATGGCAGATGGGAATTCCACAATATTTACAACTTCGCTGTGAACTACGTAATTACGAAAAGTAGATGAAACATGGCGTAACGTTAGAGTCGTCTTGGTGGCTAAATTGTCATATAATTTGTTTCGGGATTGTTCCGATAAAACAAGAGTTACAGCCGTTTTTGAGAACCATGCTCCATTCGGTGACGACCGTGTATTGACAGGAGACGGGTATTCTGTAACGTTTACAACTGCACTGTGAACTAATTAATTAGGGCAAGTAAATGTAACTCGGCCTAATGATAGAGTCGTCTTAGTGGCCAATTTCAGTATATTTTTTTCCACGATACCTACATTAGATTGAGAGCTGCACAGCATGAACGAGAAACTGGAGACGAACAATTTTTTTTCGTGCTGACGAGACGCGTAGGCGGACGAAAATGGACAGCCGCTGCAGGGTATCTATATACAGCTCCGCTGTAAAAAACAAAACAAAAAAAGGGGCAGAACGTTTACGCGGAGCGCCATAGCCGTCACGGGGCGTGCAAGAAGAGAATAGCAGACCTATACACTGTGTTGCAAGAACCTGCGTTCCGCGAAATGAAGCGGCTCTCGATAGCGAACGTACTACATGATAACGGCTAGCACTGCGTTCTTACCCTGGCATCAGGTTCACCTTGGTTGCTCTCTCATTGCGGCTGACAGCCTACCACGAAGAGCAGAAAGATGTTATGCGGACGACCATCCGATTACGCCTATAAGGAGCGCGGGAGGGTGCTTGTGTCTGTGCATACCTAGCCGAGAGGAAAGACAAGCAGAAAAGAGAGTAAGAACGCAACTTCAGTACATGCGCCTCTCTCCCAAAGCTCTCGTTTTGCGCGTCGTGCGCGTGCGGCAGCAGTATTGCGGTGCATAGCTTCTCCCCCCTCTCTCCCTCTCTTTATAATCTGTTTGGTTGCGAGTGCTCTGGGACAGCTCGCTTCTTTTTTATTCGTCGCGAGGGCACGCGCCTTATCCCGGCTCGCCAAACGACGCTCGCTCGCTTTCCGAAGCAGAGGTCACGCGTCGACGATGCGCCGAGAATTCGGCAACGGCGACGACGCACCGCCCTATTCTGAGAATGCGCCGGCGAGGGCATCGCGGAACAGGAGCCGTTGTTTCTCGGCCGTGGCGCAACTGGCCGCAACGACCCCCGCAGCGACGGGAGCCGCGCGGCGAGAGGTGCCGCGCGAGAGGCGACGCGAGTCCGTGGGACGGAGCACTATTTGGGGCGCTCGCCCTCGCCACGCGAGAGCGCGAGAGAAAAAAAGAAAAGCGAGCCCGAGCAAGTCGTTGCGTTGATGTGCGCCACTGCAACAACCCCCGGACCCTTCGCTCTGCCTATATCTCGCGTCTCGTCAAATTACCGGTGTTCCGGGTGTGGTGGCGACGAACTTTAACGCTGCGTGGCCGGGGCTCGTTCTCGTTTAACACAAAAATAGGGCCACGCAGATAACGTCCTGGGAAGGGTAGCATAAATAGACACGCTGTTCGTGGTAGAAAATAATAAAGGACGTTCGCAGTACAAGTGCTAATGCTATTGAAAGGGGCGTGCGACAATCCGCTGGTGCAAAGCGCGGAAGGGAAACAGAAACGAAGTTAGAAGCACTAGTAATTGATTGTTCATTAATATAAATAAATAAATAAATAAATAAATAAATAAATAAATAAGAAGGGAGGCCAGGAAATTACGGATGATCTCTCTGCAACTCTCTGGCGCAGTCTGCTGACACCCAAGCGGTGGCAAGTAGTGGTGGGGTTGAGGTAGGGAGGATAACAGAGAGGAAGCAGTAAAGGAAAGAACTATTTACGTATATACAGCAAAGTGACTCAGTAAGAGTTATCCATAGTTAGCTTGCGGAGCCTCATTCTCGAGAGAGTTTGTTACCCGGCTCCGCGCACCAGCACTGTTAGGTAAAAATGCTGTGAGTCGTTAGAACGACAAATCGTGGATTGAAAACGTGAATGATGTCTGCGTATGTCGAAAGACGATGAGACATCGGCGCGATGCTTCCAGTCGTACAAGAAACTTTGCAATAGGCCTTAGCAGAGTAAATGATTTCATAGAGGAACAGGAAGAAATTTTCTGTTGAAAAATTAGCTGTTATACCATCCAGTCTGGAACATCTTAAGGTTTTAACATCTGCCTTGGCGTTCATTAGTTGGAAATAGTCTAAATACATTGCTTTTTTTTACATTATTGACGATCAGCGCTTAATATGAACCCAGCACTTGGAAGCTCTAGAAAGGAAATAAAACCGTGCTCAAATTCTGAGATATCCAACTGGAGTCGGATATAGTCGGATAACCTGCTGAAGTTTCACGTCACAATATTACGATCAGGTTTAGTACGTTTGTAATACCGCTTCGCCTTGGTGTTGCATACATTAAGTGCTTTCATTTTAACATTCATCGTGCAAGCTCCACGTCTTGAGCATATTGAACAGTGGACGAGAACTTAGTCATCGTGTTGCTGGACTGCTCGCTTTATGGCCAGCAAAAGCAACGGCTACGCTTCAAACTTGGTATTCTGAGCAACGATCCACTGTCACTTGGGACGATATTTGGACTGTGGCTGGTTAGTTACCTCGGAAGATTTCACTGCAGCGAAATACTTCTTGTTTATTAGTACGAAGACACGAACATTTGGTCAAAATATTGGGTACGGTTTTATGCAGTGACTCATGCTCGTTGATGTTTCGTTTTTTTTTCTCCCGTTTGCATGTTTTAATGTCTGCACGCGCTAGCTATATGGTCAATTTCATTATTATTTTTCATTTGATATTCATCTACTTCTTTAAAAACTCAAATTTTCATTCAATTTGATATAAGCGAAATGCAGTAGCCGGAGGCATACTGCTTCCAAACTTTCCAGTTGGACCCCATTTAATGCAACCTTACTGCCTGCACGATTGAAAACTCACATTCAGGAAGACATTACTTTCCCATGCACTTGCAGCAGGGCTTCCTCTCGTTTTATCGTCGCTTCTACATCATCACAACGCCATCTTTCGAGCATGCGTTTGTACATCCATCACCTTTAGGAAAGGCGCTTTCAGAACACACCCCTAATGTATTCGACAAAAAGTCGCTGCGCACATAATTTTTCTTTAAGCAAGCTTTTTTTGAGCAAGGTTGTTTTTATCTTTAAATTTTTGTTCTCACTGGGGATCTGCAGAGTTCATCGACCGAGTGATGTGGCAAACTAAACGTATACAAAAACGTAAACAGACGGAAAGGTCGAAACACCTCTACAGATTCAGCGTATAACGATATTCAGCCCGGCACTGTGCTCCCACAACCTTTGACCTCCTTTATATAACAGGCAGGTGCATGAGCGTGGGATTACGTTGCGGTGCCATACAGGCGCAGTGACGAGAGCACCGCGAAGAGAAAAAAAAAAGAAGAAGAAGTCTCCGGAGGCCAGCAGTGTAAAGAGACGGAACTTGCCACCTTTGCCGAAAGGCCCACTCGTAATCAGCGCCAACAGTAATTGCCCTCGTCGCCAGCGCTGCTGATGCGCGCCGCCGGGAGCGACCGATGCGAAGCTCCTCCCGGTCGCGACCTGGGTGCGGCTCCTCCCGGAGACGCTGGTGCGCGGAGCCAACCTTCGACCCGGATTCACCTCTCGCTCGTCGCCGCTGCGTGTGTCCGGCTGCTTGTCCCGTATACGGTAGCGGCAGCAGCAATGCGGACCTGCGTCGGTGGCGACGTTTATTGATATCGCCCCACCACTATTACGCCCCGCAGACCGCGCGGTCAACCCGGCGGCGCAGGCGGCTCTCCATCCGCGTTCGTCCGCGCTCGTGCGGCCGCACCCAGCAGCGGGTCTCCGCTCGGCGCGCTTCAATTTGAGCCGCTTGTCAGCCGGGGCGGGGAAACGGCAGTTCCGCCTGCCCCGTTGCCATCATTGCGGGCGGGACATCGTTGCGTTGTGGCTTGCGGGCGTGCTCTCTTATCTACTCGTGAATCCGCGCTCGAGTCCTATATATGGAAAGGGACTACGTGTGCACACGCGAGCCTCGGATCATGTGGGTCGTATTTGTTCACCTTGGAAGTCCTGATTAGGAACCGTCGTACTTACGGGTATGTGAAGGAGGTGTTGGCGCCTTTAAGTAGCTCGGGCTAGTTTTAACGCTTCAGAGATGCAGCAAAATTGTGTCATTCGTATAGACTGAAGCTCACATCTGGAGATCGGCAACCGTCCAGTGGCCCACAGATAATTATTAAGTCAGTTATTACTAGAATATTAACATGAAGTTTAAATTACAAATGCAATGCACAAGAGGTGACCGCGTCCTTGGCATAGTAGTTCTACACACAATGATCTTGCTAATCAGGGACTTTTGGTCAGATATATTTGCATTAACTTGAAATTTTACACTTTGCTGGCTGCTCGGGGCAGTGTACGGAGGATTATATGGCTAGTAGATGTCATAGTCCGCAGGCGCCATATGTGGCACTCGTACGTGTATATATGATGGGCTTACAGGGGAATTTTAGGGCCGAAAAGCTCTCTGCTTTGCGGAGGGTACGTTCTTATTCGTGCCACTGGAATATGTTTGAGCAAGACAAAGTCCAAACGATCGAGTTGCAAGTTCTTTTGTCTCGTGCTTAGCTATTGCATGCTATCTTTTGTCATGCCTTCGGACTGCAGCATGCTGCGAGTGCAAATTTCGTGTTCAAAATTTTTTATAGTTACTAGAATCATTCATTTTGCCAGGTGGGTGCAAAACTAGTAGTTTATCGTGTTTAGTCCACAGAAAACGTTTCTATAGAACTTTATTTCCTTAAAAGCGTGAATCGACTTTCCGATTTCATCGCTTCGCTGACACTAATATCCTCCACAACATGAGCAATACGGAAATATGCGTATATTTGATTAGACAGCCGCTCCTTAAGGACACCATAGGGGAAATTATTTTAGTTCTTAAATGAATTAAATAAATGATAGATAAATGGAAATGAAAGCGGATGAAAAAACAACTGGCGGGCCGCATGCAGGTGGGATATGAACACGAGTTTTCGCATTACGTGTGTGATGCTCTTACCAATTGAGCTACCATAGCGCCGTTTTCCCATCCACTTTCTGGAGTATGTGTCTGTCTACAAGAAGTAACCATGAGAGTGCTAGGCAGCGCCAGCAATCACGGCCATAACAGCGGATGTGAAACACCCTATCTACTGCTGGCGTCACGTAGTACGTGAATTGTTCATGGATGAATGCAATTGGCCAATAAACCCACACATAGCTGATGGCATCAAAGCTGCCGGATTCGAGACTCTCGCTATGTAATGAACGAGATGAAAGGAAACCGAAGGGCTCGATTTTCATTATCAGTACACAAGAAGCCAACAAACAATGACACGAAGGACAGCACAGGGGAAATTATTTGTAGTTGTTAATTTAAATAAAGAAAGAATGAATAAATGGGAGTGAAAATGGATGGAAAATACAAATGGCCGCGGGTGGGATACGAACCCACGTATTCGCGTTACGCGTGCGATGCTCTTACAAATTGAGTAACAGAGCATCGAATACACATGGAGGAAGGAAAGCGTAGGAGAGGCCCCGGCCAGCACGGACGTGTAGGAGAAAGTGTAGCGGAAGTCACGCGCTGTTTTTTGCAAACCACCACTGGGAATGATACCCCAAACGTCAACGTTGCTATAGCAACCACGCTCCTGAAGCTCTCGCTGCTGCTCTATAGGCCTCTGAAAAGTGAGCAGTTTTTTCGGCGCGTGTCTTTGTCGCAGCACATTCTGTTCGTGAGACAAGCTAACTTCGAAGCATGTAAGCTTGAAAGGTGTGTTTTCGGTCTATGAGTGCGAGTGTCAGTCAGCAACAGACACACTCAAGTAATCACGGCGCGGGTCTTCGTCACCTACTTCAACGTGCCACGGAAAAGCACAGGAGCGCGTCTGCTCCACTGAAACTGTTACAGAAGCTTTGTAGCCTTCTTTCAGACGCGCGTCAGGAGCACACACTTCCGGCAACTCAAAGCAATGCAAGTTCAAAGCTCGCGCCTATCTGCTCCGGCGAGCTTATTGGAGGCGCGAAGGGAGATGGCACACCAACATGGCGGCCTTTGCGGCTTCAAGAACGTGACGTCAAGGCCTCTCCTATTTTGTTTCTTTCCTCCATAAAATATATATATATATATATATATATATATATATATATATATATATATATATATATAGTCGATTCCATCTGTCGGTCGTGAATGAAAAGCCTTTCCACTCATCGATGCTCGATTGCTTTTAGAAGAGATACGAGCGCTGCGCATTATTCATCTCCACATACCCAGTCACTGTGATGAAATATCAGGGTGATAGTAAACAAAGCAATATATAATACCCGAGCGCATGAACATTATGGCCGGCAAGACAGCCAGCCATTCACTCGTTGCAGGTAGTCGGTTGTCAGGGCCAGGAATTGCCGGTCTTTCGAGAGAAACAGTAGGCCGCGCGCGAAGCGTGTTCCGCGCATTCCATAAAGCAGGTTACGGTCGACTGTCAAAAGTGCCGCCCCATTCGCAACACGCGCCTCGTTTGCCATAGTCGTGACCAGCCTTCACAGCGTTCCACCACGGCCTCCTATAAACACCGGCACGCGTTTTGAATTTCTCCTTTCACCTCAAAGCAGTGACCGGAAGCTGGTGCAGAACTACAGTCACTGATACGCTTGCAACCCGAATTCGTGCGCGTGTCACTAAGAGATGTATTTTTATCATGAAGCCAGCAACTCGCGGTAAGTTTCATACGACAAAAATTGTCTCGAGGGCGGAGTCGCGGTTCTGTAAGTCATATTGGCGATCGCTGCTCTTTCTGTTCGAATAATATTAAATAAATGACTGCCGCCTACAAAGGGTGCTCAAAGTGGGATCGCATTTTGCAACGACTTTTTCACCTCAACATAGCAGTCGATCTGAAATAGTAGACAACTGAAACTTTTAAACCACGTCACTGCAAACACTAAAGATAACGATGTAAAGCTAAATGAACAAGAAAAGGTAGACATGAAATTTTATGCTAACGGCGTCGAGATCATGCTCGCAAAGCTTTCATGATAACAGAGTGCACGCTCCGGACTGTTTCGTACATTCGTGCTTTCTTGCCTTGTTGCCGTGGAAGCCGGCACTCGGCTTCAGAGAGGTATACCTCAACCCCAAATAACCTCCCGCAGTGGTTGCCACGTGGAGGCTACCGAGCCCTGCGGCAACCACTGTGTGCTTGTAGGTCCGCTTTGCAAAACGAAGCGTAAAAGACATTGCTCGTTTATCTACTTACATACACACGCTCTATACCGTATGGGCCCCGGTTGTCTTGCTTTCTTTGCTTTCTTCCTCGTCAGAGTTTGTGCGTAGAGAACTGTAACGCCCCGACGGGTGGGAGGAGACACCTCCTCGAGGGGAAAAAAATACGTTAGCATAAAATCGGAAGAAGCAGATCATAGGTCACGCGTCGGATGACCCTTAATTACCTTGGCTAACAGAAGCAAGCGCTCCACAAGTAGAGAGAGCAGGCTTGCGCGCGCCCTTGCTCTACTCGGCTAACCGCCATGTTGGTCACGACTGCCCTCTGGCATCGAGGGTGCGGCTCGTGCGTCTGCGCTGCGCTACCATATCCATCCGGTCAGCCCACGTCTCACCTGCATGCGCAACCGCGCGCGTTTTATCGCTTGCGAGAAAGCGATTCTCAGCACCATGTCTTCCTTTTGTTTTGGTTTTCTAGTCTTAAGGATGCGCTCACGCCCGGTACGTATGCGTTCGTATCTCGCCCTTTCCCTCTCGGCCCTGCAGAAGTATCAAGGAACAACAAGCTTGCATCGACGTGTTAGCTTCCTGTCTCTGGAAGCATCCTAGCCATTCTTTCTGGCATGCTGTCGTAGGGCAGAATTGTGAAAGCAATATCCCAAAGCGCCTTCACCTCAGAAAGTCATGACATCCTTCCTCCTCCCCTCAAAACGCATTCTTGATGAGTTCTCTCTGCGGCTCTGCTGCTCGAGAATGTGTGCTATTTGTTTAGGGGTGATAATGGATCGTACACTCGATCTCTCATCAAGATTGCGTATCAGTGCAGCCCGGCACAGTTTAGATAGGAAAAGAGCGAGCGAGCGAGCGAGAGAGAGAGAGAGAGAGAGAGAGAGAGAGAGATGCGGAGGTGGCAGCGTATAGAAAAGCAATGCCGAGAGAGACGTTCAGGCGGTCAGCAGCACTAGATGAGCGATACGCGGATGCGGCCGTCGCAGGCGCCTCAGCGAAGAAGGCCCATTGGAATGCGCTCCCGCTCCTCCCCCTAACTCTGACCAGCGCGAGCAAGTCAGACGGCGCTGTCCTGAAATGGTTCTGGAATGCCGGAGCAGCAGCGCTCTCTTGTAGTGGCGCTAAACGGTGGCAACAGCGGTGGAATGCGCCTCCGCAGACTTGACGGTCGGCTCACCGCGAGCGCAAGTTCGGCGGCGACGTGTTTATACTGGACACCGGCTATGTTCACCATACGGGGTGCACTCTCAGCCACGCTGGTGGTTCCGCTGTACCACCCCCTTCCTCCCATCCAGTGGAGGAGGAGGCTGCGCCAACCTGAGCTTCGCGCGCGTAACCACTGTTCACGTCGGAATGTGTACGCGAAGCTGCCGGCGTGCAGCTGCTGCTGGCCCTGCTCCATCCGTGGCTTTTTTTTTTCGTTACCTCCGGGTCTCTGCGATACTCTATTTTCGTAAACGTTGTTTTGTGCTTGAGATGCCGTAGGCTCTCTCGCACCGATGGGAGCGCGCTAATGGCCGTGCCAGAGTGGGAGATGGAAATCACGGTCGCAGCCACTCGGTCACGCCGCGCCGTCACACCTGAGCGGCCACTGAATCACGGTCATCCGTGCTTGACTCACGTGTGCGCGCGCGCTCGGCACCGGCCACAATGGGGTCCATCCCGGCGAATGCGCGTGGGCGGACCGACGAAGGCGGTCGGTGTCGCGCTCATCATCTGCTCCGTACTCCACTAGGGACCTTTTCTTTCTTCTTTCCCCCCTTTTGGCTCCAGACAAACATGACAGGATGACGTCACTTTTGGTCAAGGGGGTGCCTTTGTTTTGAAGGGATGAGTGGTTCGACTGAATCCAGTTCGCTGTCTCCTTTTATCTGTTCCATCTTGCGTGATGGCGTTCTCTCCTGAGTAACAAGGTGAGCTGGCAGAGGACACGTATACGCTTCGTCCGGCCATGACACCTCTTAACGAAAAACGCGCTGGTCACGGCAGCGGCTGCTGCTTCTGCTTATTGACAGTATACCCACACGCCATTTTGCCGCTAAAGAAACTAGCTTCTTCAACTCGTACTGTGCCCATGGGGGCGAATTGTCGCTTCGTCCGAACAATCTACATTCGCTCGCTTCTCACGAGGCGACCAGAATCTTTCGCGAATTGCGTGTAGACGCACCTTTTGCTGCAGGGATTAGCAGGGGTACAAAAAAGGAATGTTGTTGAGGCCAACGTTTTCACAAAGAGAATTTCATTGGTCAGGACAGCAAATGCTTTGGAAAGTCGCCAATCGAACTCGCGGGCTCGCACTCTACAGGGGAGCTTCGTGAGCCACTGACACACCACGGCGGATAACCAAGGCTAATGTGAGATATTCGCTTTAGTTATTTAAGTTTAGGCAAAAATATACATATTGCTTGCTTGCATGAATTTGTTCCGCCTTTTCTTATTCTTTTTTGAAGATGCTCAAGATAATCTAAATGAACATGTCTAACAAATAAGAGCATATAATGCAATCTAAGAAGCCACGACAGCCAGTCAAAGCGCAGAAACGAAGGAACGATAGATAACGCGCCTCTTACGACTAATCTTCATTTGGAAACGCGCACGTGTGCACATATTGTTTGTTCGGTGATGCTGCGCTTATCTTGACATATACAAATGAACGTGGATATGAGTTCACGTTTGCAATTAAAGGTTAATTTCAAGAGATGCGTCGCGTCCGCGTTTCTTTAAATGCTCCCGTGGTTTGCGTCGTTTCCGCGCTGATCGACTTCCATTAATTCACCCTTCCAACTCGCCCAACTCAGCACCCTGTTAATCTCTCCGAAAAACTAGAGCACGCGTATCTATGCGCATAGATGGTTTCCAGAGAGAAAGCTCGGCTTTGACATAGGCACGTTAGTCTAATTGTGCTCACTCTTTTAACCTTCGACGCCATTTCTGTAACGCAGACCCTACCCAATGGGACGGCAACGACATCTGCGTATGGCTACGCTTTATGAGCGACAACCTCGGGCTGCCGGCGCTGGACGCCGCCAAGTTCCCGGACAACGGTGCAGCACTGTGCGCGCTTACACCGGAGCAGTTCCTCGAGAGGACGGACGCTCGCTCGGCCAAAATACTCAACGACTTCTTGGTTTTAAGAAAGAGGGGTGAGTGATGCTGAGCAGCAACAATTCGTGAACAAGGTTTAAAGTGAAGCTTTCTTTGCCTACGCACCCCCCTTCCCGCTACCGAAGGTTCGGTGCAAACGTGTAAGTTTCTCGCCGAATAGAAAATTTATTGTCCTGAATGTTGGCCTGCAAAGTAATGTATTGAGTGCGGCTGTGTTCTGCATAATCAAACAACAAATCATCACATGATACCTTTACGTGACATAATCGATAATATGTTGCCTCGTAGGCGACGACGCCGCGCTACTGGGCTGGCGGGTGTGGTTGTACTTCATGTTATGCGAAGTATCCTGATAAACCGAAATTTTCGCAGAGGCACGGGCCCGGTATCGTGTTACCGTGACGCTTCCGCATGCCGTGATGCGCTATGACATGTGATATGCTCGCTCCTAACAGGTAATTCAGTCAGGCCAGTGACCTGATATATGTTTTGACATGAGTAATTCGCGTTCAGCTGCCTCACAAGAGTGATTCGCACTCACCTACCTCTGATACATATAGAAGGCTAAGTCGGCCTGCAAGTTGATGCTCATCTTCTGACGAAAAGCTACGCACCTGCCTTTAAACTTTTTTGCACGCTCCACAAAAAATGAATGAATGTATGAATGAATGAATGTCATATCGTGATTGATTGATTGATTGATTGATTGATTGATTGATTGATTGATTGATTGATTGATTGATTGATTGATTGATTGATTGATTGATTGATTGATTTTAACGTCCCAAAGCAACACTGAGGCTCTATGAGAGACGCCATAGTTGAAGTCTCCGGAATAATTTTGACCACCTGAGATCTTATAACGTGCAACTAAATCTGAGTACACACATTAGGCTGGCTTCAAAAGCAGCAATTGAAGTGGGAAGTAAGGTAAGCTCTCCTATGTAACAAAGGACCTAATAAAGAAACGACAAAGAATGACAGTGTCCAACTCAAGAGATCAAATACAATTCGCGGAACTGTTAAAACTAATCAAGGAGGAGAAAATAAGAGATATTAGTAATTAAAACGTGAGAAAGACTGAGGAAGCAATAAAAAATGGACGCAGCCTGAAATCAGTGAGAAGGAAACTTGGCACTGGACAAACCAAGATGTATGCACTGAGAGATAGACAGGGTAATATCAGCAACGATCTCGAAGATATAGTAAAAGCAGCGGAATAATTTTATGCTGACCTGTACAGTAGCCAAAGCAGCCACGATACCTCCATTCTAAGTAGTAATGAACAGGTTACAGAGGCTCCTTTTATGACTAGCGATGAAGTTAGAAGAGCCTTGCAAGACATACAACGTGGAAAAGCGGCAAGAGAAGGTTGACTACCAGTCAATTTAATCAAAGAGGGAGGAGACATAATGCTAGAAAAACGAGCGACCCTTTATATTAACTATCTATCGACTTCAAGTGTCCCAGAGAACTGGAAGAATGCCAAATTTATACTAATCCACAAAAATGGAGATGTTAAAGAATAAAAAAAAATTATAGGCCTGTTAGCTTGCTTCCAGTATTATATAAGATATTCGCCAAGATAACCTCCAATAGAGTAAGGGCAACACTGGACTTTAGTTAACCAAAGGAACAGGCAAGTTTCATGAAGGGATACTCTACAATGGATCCCATCCATGTCATCAACCAGGTAATCGAGAAATCCGAAGAATACAATCAGCCTCTCTATATGGCTCTCATAGATTACGAAAAGGCACTTGATTCAGTAGAGATACCAGAGTCATAGAAGCATTACGCAATCAAGGAGTGCAGGACGCTTACGTAAATATCTTGGAAACTATATACAGAGATTCCACAGCTACCTTAATTCTCCACGAGAAAATTAATAAGATACCTATAAAGAAAGGGGTCAGGCAAAGAGACACACTATTTCCAATGCTATACACTGCATGCTTGGAAGAAGTATTCAAGCTATTAAACTGGGAAGGCTTAGAAGTAAGGATAAACGGCGAATATCCCAGCAACCTTCGGTTTCCAGACGACATTCCTCTATTCAACAACACTGCAGTCGAGTTACAACAAATGATTGAGGACCTTAACAGAGAGAGTGTAAGAGTGGCGTTGAAGATTAATATGCAGAAGACAAAGATAATGATCAATAGACGGGCAAGAGAACAAGAGTTCAGGATCGCCCGTCAGCCTTTATAGTCTGTGAAGGAGTACGTGTGCCTAGGTCAATTACTCACAGGGGACCCTGATCATGAAAAGGAAATTTACAGAAGAATAAAAATGGGTTGGAGCGCATTCGGCAGGCATTTTCAGATTCTGATCGGAAGCTTATCATTTTCATTAAAAAGAAACATGTGCAATCAGTGCATTTTACCGGTGCTGACATGGGGCAGAAATTTGGAGACTGGCAAAGAAGCTCGAAAACAAGTGAAGAACCGCGCGAAGAGCGATGGACGAAGAATATTGTTAGGCGTAACGTTAAGAGACAGGACGAGAGCGGTGTGGATCAGACAGCAAACAGGGATAGCCGATATTCTAATTGACATTAAGAGAAAGAAATAAAGCTGGGCAGGTCAGGTAATGCGTAGGCTAGATAACAGGTGAACCATTAGGGTTACAGAATGGGTGCCAAGAGAAGGGAAGCGCAGTCGAGGACGGCACAAGACTAGGTGGAGTGATGAAATTAAGAAATTCGCAGTCGCTAGCTGGAATCGGTTGGCGCAGGACAGGGATAAGTGGAGATCGCAGGCAGACGCCTTCGTCCTGCAGTGGACATAAAATTATGATGATGATGATGATGATGATGATGATGATGATGTATAGGAGGAAGAGGAAGCGTTATGCGGTCACCACAGCCGGGAAGGGCACTCGCGACCCCTAGTTTAACAGCAGAACGCCATAGCAACCGAGGTGCCACGGCAGATCTGCGTGGCCTATTTTGGGGTGTGGGAAGATATATGAAGGGACATGCAGAACAGAATGGCATACATATTCTTCTACATGAAAACAAAAAACCCACAGCAGTGCATACTTTGTTTGGAAATGTATAAGGCCTGTTTAATGTCATAAATACTGTCATTTTATTCTATTTCACCTTATCGGTAGTGCTCATTTTTAATATTATATTCCCGGCTTAAATGAGATGCATTTGCACTAACATCAAGAGAACAGAGAAATAGAGCGTCATAATTAAAATAGAAGTGATATACTGAATGATCATGTTCCGAACATTACAGAAGCCGTACGACGGGATGCATGGAATTCGCATTGAAAAACTCTCATCATAGCACTATCGAGCCGCATACAGCGAGTGGCAGCAAGTTTGTCAATTCGAAGCAAAGTGAAGCTCATCTTTATAAAATTCCATCCCGTATTTGGAAATACTGCGAGGCTAATATAATACAGCAGGAGGCAAGTTATGAGTTATAATTTGCATCGCTACCCCTGATTTGCAATTACGTAACCCCAGAGATGGTGCACCTGGCACCTGCGCCACTGATTGGGAACCAGTCGAATTGAATTCGAACTGTACTGGTGTTCAGAAATTAGTAAATCGTTACCGGCTTTCTGCCATTGCAACTCACATTAGTGAGGCACGCAGGGCAAATTATTCAATTCAGTATTATGATGAGAAATGCTGCACTTGGCACCTCCGAACGGCATCCTCTATTTAATAGCCTTTGGACGAAATGCGCACGCTATTTCGACTCCAATTGCTAGAGCTGATATACTCTTTGTAGCTAAGGCGAACGCAGCTGTCCGGCTGCATTCCACTCTGCATTCTGCTCTACTCAAACTACACTCATTCGCTAAACACTGGCCATCCTTCCTCTCGCTAGTCGAGTTAGATTAACGCCATGATGCTTCTGCTTTAATGGCAGCGGCGTATCGTTTGAGAGAGCGGTAGCAACACCTACTAACAGCACTTACAATTTGCAGTTGCGCGCACACCTATTCGTTATTCGTTTCGCCGGTTTTATGACAGCATATAGAGATCGCGCTACCAGTCTTATCCTGATCAATAAGGCGGATCAATGAGTGAAAAACCTATCCGAGAAGATCTGATCTAAAGCGACGGTGATGGACGCGCAAGCAGGATGGGATGCATGTATTCACGGAGGGGGCGTCTTCCTATAACGGAAATGTAACGGAATTAAAATACTTCTTTCTTTCTTTCTTTCTTTCTTTCTTTCTTTCTTTCTTTCTTTCTTTCTTTCTTTCTTTCTTTCTTTCTTTCTTTCTTTCTTTCGTTCTTTCTTTCTTTCGTTCTTTCTTTCTTTTTCTCTTTCTTTCTTTCTTTCTTTCTTTCTTTTTCTCTTTCTTTCTTTCTTTCTTTCTTTTATTTCATAGACATTTGTCTGCCGCATTTTGTTCCAGTCGTTTAAGTAATGAAATATTTATGTATGTCAATCCATTTATAGTGTCGTTTGGATGGCAGAAATTGTGATCAAGAAAGCGCTGAAAATTTCTACACCGGCATGATATCGTACGGTACTAAACAAAACATTATAGAAATGTAATTCGCACTTTAAACAACCTCGTTCATTATTCATGTTCCGTCGGAGGTTTGACACACATTGTAAGAAACGCGATTCGCAACTGGTAAGTATACACAAGCACTTTCGGAAAGAATCGGTGCCAGATCATTGTTATGTGCCATGTAGAGAGATTCCCACTTCGCCTAGTGCACGCTGGACCATGAGCGTGCTCAAGGAAAACGGAAAGCGGAATCACGTGCAAGCTTCCTTTAACTCATTCGAACAAGTTGGAGATAAGTGTTGTGTATCTTAGTTACGAATGCACAACACCTTTATGATCGCTACAGAAACGACATACTATGATTCCGCTCTAAAATTATGAGATCGGTGTCGCTGTGGTTCACTTTCATCGAGTTCCTCGATGAATGCGCACATTTTTTTTCTAGGCGAATTTGCTCGATCGTATTTGAACCACCGGGCCGAGAGCGACAAGCACGAACTGCACTTCCTCCGCGAGAGCAGCATCAGGATACAAGGCATGCTTGCGCACCAGTTTCTTTGCCTATCAGCAGTCACTGGCAAACAGCACCAGAGACGTACTTGACGTAAGTGATGGTGCTGCGGTGCTTTAATACCTTAAGGAGACGGCAGGGCCCTAGTCCCTGTGACCAGGGGCTTATCAGTTTTCAATTTCAGTACCTTGCAAATGCAAGCTTGGTTTCTAAAAGCATTATTGACTGTTATGCGATATCTGTAACTCTCTTATAAGGTCATCATAGGCACGCCTACCTTGCGTTGTTTAAGTATGTCGATTACAGTACCTACTGAATAATTGGTAAATGAAAGGGCCAGTAGGTGGGGCCAGTTTTGATAACGAGCGAATGTTGCTTAATTTCCCTCCAACGCTTCCCTATTTCGACCAGTAGGATGCGCATACGCTCTTGACTGCCACAGAGGAGATTCGACCAGGCAATAAATCATCAGCGATTGGATTGCGCACTTGTCTAACCGGTTCTAGCCGTCGCATGCATATTCTGTTGCGCCCCGCGTGCTAGCGCTAAATATTCACCAATGGGCATTGCAATACCTGATACGGTTATTTTCCAGTTTTCCAGTTACGCTCCGCGCGCGCACGCACGCACGCACGCACGCACACGCACACGCACCCACGCACGCACGCACACACGGTGTGTGTACATTGTACACACACCGTGTGTGTACACACACCGTACACATTGTAGATTGTACACACATGTACACACACGGCACGTACATTCAGGTGCAAGCACCTGAATGTACGCAGAGAAGCTAATCGTCTCCTTGTGTTTCTTGCCGCATAAACATCTTTTCTTTGAACACAGATGTAAGATCGTGTGGTATGTAAATTGGCCTGTTGATGCTACATCCTGAACTTTCGCCATCCCCTTCCCCTCCCCCCTCCCCCGGTTTCTGTACTTGAAACACACTTCATGGTTGTATTTCGTCGCCTGCAGAAACGAACTGGCTTAGTTTAAATTATATTCCATTCAGTGCTGCATGCATCCGACTTCATATCCTGGATGGAAAGTTATTGTAAACGCTCCTGAGTTAATTTGGAAAAGAGTTAAAGAGAAATGGGCATATTACAACGTCGCACGAAGTTATTCTAGAATGTTACGTATATCAGGGCAACGCGACGCCATCCGCTGCTCTGCGCGCGCGCCATCCTCTCGGAGAAAGAGACACACGTCTTCTCCACGCGGCTCGCCTGTATGGCGGGGGACCACCGGCTGCCTGCCTGCGTGGCTCGCTCGTGCCGCGAGCACACGCACACAGGCCGCGGCTCGCGACTACCGAGCGCGTCGGCGTCTGCTCTGAGGGAACACTCGTTGCACGCCTGGTCAACGCGTTGGAAATTTACAAGCCAATCGGCCGTTTCAGATGCCGGCCTCTTCAAAGGGCCCGCGCTGGACGCCCCATTCAGCCGCGACAGCGGCGATGGCTGCGGCGGCCGCCCGAAGAAGGTGAGTCGTGCCCGCGGCGCGAGCTTTATTCCTGGGAAGGAAGACGGAGGCAGAGAAAATAAAGAGACAAGAAAAATACAGAGAAAGGAAACAGACGCGCGTGCACGCATGTCCGTCGCCGTCGTTGGTCGGTCAGCTTGCGTCCACCGCGGCCCAAACACTCGCGCCCACACAGGCGGGCGACAACGGCGGCGCGCGCGTTTCCCCTCCCGCGGTCCGAGCGCTGCGGCTGCAGCCTCCGAGCCATTGCTGCGGCCACGACGACCTCTCCCGTCTTCGATGTTAGAGGTGAGAGTCGCGCAATGATGGGAAGCGCGCATATACGAGCACACAAGCAGCAGCACGCGCAAAGATCGCTTGTCGTAGTCGCCGGAAGTGCGAGGTGGAGCTGGTGCGATAGGGTGGGTTCGTGATGGTGGTGTTGGCTGGCAACTGCACCGGCTGAGTGAACCTTGGCTCTTGCCGCGAATTCGTACCACCACGTGCACAAGAGTCCAGTTTTACGCGCGCATATGGAAGTGCCGACACTAAATAACGGTTTTGTTGCTACGCACGCACGTGTGGAAGCCCTATTTTTACTTCATCATGCAGTGTGCGACTCAAAATGAATCGCGCGCACGTCAGTGAGATGGTTCTCTGTTAACACGACCACGCTGAAGAAGAAAGAGGGGAAGTTGGACGGGGCATGAATCTTGTGAGAATGCTGGTTGCGCTTTAAACCAAGACACGTCAGTCTGTCTTGAACACACACAAAAAAAAATTTGGTTCTGAAACGGTGGACGACGCGGAAACCGCTTGCTCCCCTGCAGATGGTCTCGTATGCAATTATTGAGGGGGAGCTGCAAGTTATTTCGCGCTTGCTTGAACTGCAAAACTCCGAACGCTCATGCTAAAGCGTTGGGAAAAATTTCAGTCAACCTGCATGGAAGTGTGACAAAGTGGCGGTGTTTGGTATACAAACTTGGCAAATAAATGAGCCTTCTCGTGGAAAAAAAAAGGAAAGCAAGGTATGAACGAATGAGGCAGTTTCGTCTAAGGCGCTAAGGATAAACGTTCTTCGCTGCGATCAAATCCCACCAAAGCGCTCCAGTTGCGTCTTCTCAACGCACAGTGGTGTACTTTAGATTCGATCACTTCGTCCGGTCGCATCAGACGAAACGAGCGACGCTGGGCGATGGTGTTTGAAACCATGCAACTCGTCACGCGGTGACCCACCTTCGCGACGAGCGCATGGCGCGCGCTTATATGTTGAGGCACAAGTCACAGTGCGAGTGAGACAACACAGTTTATCTTTGTCTCTCGTCTTTTCGTTCTTTTCCGCGAACCCAGCGCCCGTTTCGCGCTTCTCGTCGAGTCCGGACGCGGCTAAGCGGTCGTCACCGCGGGGACACCCCCTCCTTCCTTTCTTTCTGACTCGCCACGGCGCTAGCTCGAGTGCTGCAGTGCCGAGGCCCCGCAAGCGCGAAACGATCTCCTCGAGGCCCCGGTGGACGGCGGTTCGTCGAAAAGGGGTGTCGTTCGCGATAAGCCTTCCTGCGCGAAAACGCCGGCATCCCGGGACTGCACCGCTATAAGAGAACTCGAGCGAACGTGTTTGCAGCAGATTCAGGGGGGAGGGGGGGGGGGGGGGGAAGGTTTTCGGGCTGGGTCCACGCGAGGCCTCCTTTTTGTCTCGGGGTGGCAAGGGCGAGATGGTGGTACAGGCGGTGCGAGAGGAAGGCCCCTCGCCTGCACGATAGATGGCTGTGGCTGCTGATAGGGGCCCGGGTCCGATGACCGAGCAAAACGGGGCCCGAATTGCAGGAAGGAAGCTGTGGCCGCCGGGGTACTTTGCTCGCCCGGGACCCGGAACCCCCGCACCACCGGTCACTCTCTTGTTTTCTTTTGAAGCTGATCTTTTGACTCCTTATAGTTTTCGTTTTCGTTCCTGTGTTTACGCGAGCCAGTTCTATCAGGAGGTTTACTTATATCTTATACGCCTGGGCTTTCGTTCTATATCTTAAGTTGGCTTTTGCGCATATATCCACTGAGCTTCTCGCGCCGAGATACCATCGGATATGTATGAATGCTTTTAGTATCGCTTTCGACTTGCTGCCTATGTTTGATCGCGTCGCTCACCTTCGCATCTACTGACATACTACTCAGGCCGGTATCGTTTTCTCTCAATTCTTTCTGTTGAATTATAGTTTTCGAAGGGCTTTCGAGTTTCGTGCGTCAGTCAGTGGTTCCTCGTCGTGTCAGATGCACAAAAGATGTATTATTGTTGTGAGGACCCCTGTACAGACCTTACGATAATAATTAATATTACACTAGTATGTTAACACTATTCCCGTTCAAGCGCAGACATGTGCACCTAAAGGATATTTGAAACTGGCAACTTCAAACTTCCAGTTCGTATGTGTATGTGCGTTCGAGCAACAGCAAAATTCACCGCTTCTTCCCCGCGAAAGTCACGCCTTTTTAACTTGCCCTCATCCGCCGCCCGTGCCGTATACACAACAATGGTAACGTATCTTGTAAAATACGAACGAGCTTTCACTGTGCGTACTCGGTATAGTTCATGGCAAGCAAATACAGATGGGTACACTTCGTGACGTATGATGCGGAGCTTTTCTGGCTTACGGACAACGGCACTTTCCTGCGGTCCAGGGACACACAGTGGCGCGAGCGCCGGAAAATCCCTCCGAATAAATCCCCTCATTGACATGCCGCGGTTAACCCATTACCATCGCGGTCACGCTCTCACAGTGTTTAAAAACTCGTCCACATCTTTCTAAGGCTTCGCCTGCGTCTGCGGTCTAATGCTGCCGTAATAAGCCTCCCGCTTTCGCTAGAGCAGTTCCACACTCTCCCCTCTTGTCCACATGATAGAATAGAATCCTCCGCTAACAATAACACTTCACCACGACCACGTCCCGCTTTATTAAATGAAAAGGGCAACTCCCCGGTAATCCAGCACCCCCCATTCTGCGATCTATGAGCCGTCGTTGTAGTCGCTATCTCGTACCCTCCCCACCCCCTTTTCTCCCCCACTGCTTCTCCCTACTGGGCGCGCGACCGGCGTCTCCCCCAAGTCTTTCTTCGCTCGGCTGCTTTATCTTTTGTCTCGGTAATCGCCGCATTCGTTATTGCGCACGTGCCTTCTTGGTCGCATGCGTTCACCGTCGTTCACGCGCGTCGCCGCAGCGGCGGTGACAACACACGCGCCTGCATGTGTGCGTGCGCGCGCCTTTATGCAAATACGCGCGTAGGGAATCACGCCCTGCGGATCCTAAAGAGACGTCGCGGTGCTTCGCCGCTCGGCGTTCGGGCGACGTACTCCATCCTTATATACACCCCCTCTCGCTCACTCTCCTGGAAGCCCCCTCTTCTCTGATCCGTTTATATTGAAAACTGCCTTGCCCGGTGGGCCTGAATAATAAGCCGACCGAGGGGAGAATGCGCCTAGGCACTGATAGCGCTGAACAATGCTCCCGTTCTGTCCGCCTTTCTTTTTCGCCTTACCGCACTCCGGCCTCGGTTAGCTCTCCCTACTTCCAAAAGTAAGAGAGAGGAGGTGGTTCGACGTCTTCCCTCAGGTTCTCGCAGGGCCGGCGTCCGCGGCGCTGCCCCGTGTCGTAATGGAAAGAGAACACCGTGGCGCCGCGTGTAGTTCATTAAACGCTGGGATCCCCTCCACCCGGGCCGGGATCCCGCCACTGAGGCCGGGATTCGAGGCTGCACTAACTCTCTTCGCGATAGCATCGCTCTTTTCTCGTTCTCCACACTCTCTTCTATCCCCCTTTCCCCTCTCTTTCCCATAACCTAGTCCCTTGCCTCCTCTTCATCCCGTGGTTTCTCGCAGTTCTCGGTACATAGTACGTACTCTGCTGGGCGTCGCTTGCTGCTTTCTGACTTCTGCCTTGCCCGACTTGCTCTTGTTCTACATTTCTGCTCGTGTATGTGTGCGTGTGTCGCGTCTTCGCAAGCACCCGCGGCTATTTATTGGCTCCCAGCCCTTCTTTGTATGCCACGGCGCTGGGTTGCGAAACTCGGCGAGACAGGGCACGAAACGCGCGGGGTTCATTTGGTCGGGGCCAGGCCGTGCGTCTCGCCGTCTACGGTGTGGGGCTACGTCCGTTGCGGAGGTTCGCACGTCGCCGAGCCTTGCTTAACTCTTGAGAACGTAGTACCTATTACCTTTGGTTGTTGCAATCTTAACTTCGCATTGGAACTGGGGAACAAAGCAAAGCCTGGGATAAGGTCGATAGAGAGGTTTTATTCTGACACTTCTTCGGAGCTTCAAGCGACAAAATCCAACAGGTTCAAGAAGTAATTTGACCATATTAAATGGCGTGATGGATGTTTAGCGAGTGACATCGGCAAGCGAAAATAGGACGTTTATATTGTGGACTTCGTGGTCGTTAAGGGCAGCTGCAGGATTATTCTGCTTAATTACTGCCTTTTTTGACACGTGTACGATTTAATTGAAATTAAACATGCAGTCATAGAAAATCAGGACCAGCGGTAATTCAAGACAGGTGCTGCCCCTGGTGATCGTTTGTAAAACATCTCGATATAATTTGAGAGCGCCTTGGTTGAGTTTAGAGGATGTGTGTGGTGCGCTGCATAACGCAAACATAGAATGTGGATAGATAAACATGTGTACGCCCGTATGTTCTCCCCTAGAAAACACCTACACAATATTTCTTTTATGCAAGTTCTGTACTATGCATCGCCTGAGTATAGTTACATCCCTTTTTGTGCTGCACTTTATTCCAGTCCTGTATAGAACGTATCAAGGTGACGTCACATTAACACATTTAACAGCTTGAAACAGTCAGGAGAATTTGCACGAGTACACAGGAAAAATAACATTAGTACCACATTAATAGCCAACAGCAGTCTCTATGTGCACTAGCTTTGCCTGTGACTTAATATTTCATTCTAGGAGGATAGACTTTTGAACCGGAGGCGGCAAGAACAAAAAGCGGTGTTCATCAGTGTATCAAGGACATTGTACACGAGAATGTGCTTCATTTTACAGTTGAATGTCTTTTTGAGAAAGACTAGAGTGTAGCAATTTAATAATTGACAAATAACGATCTGGCGTGTCGTACACCATGCGCTCATGAGCACGAGTCAAAGACCACAGCATTTGTTGCACGGCGCGTATTTGCTTCAACATCTGAAGTTGTCGTTTTTTGTTTCGAGAACATTATTTAGCGAGAAGCCACATTACTATAACAAAGAAACAGACAACAATGGCACCGCCATGGAAGCCCACATTTTGAAAAGGCAAGGAGGGTAGCGGAGTCAACTCGCTTTTCCCCATACATAGAATCAACAGTGTGTTCTACAAACGTACGCTCCGGTGGGACTGTGACCACGCTGCTCCCATAATGTGTTTTCATTTAAATTTGTTCTCCAACGGTGCACGCACAACATGAACGGATAAAGGAAGAACGTCGCGAAGGCGAAATATTGCACTTTTCTCTAGGTTGTTAGATTTTAGCCTGCACAGCTCAACATTCGTCCCGTACAACACCACTGGCGTCTCCTTTCCTTCGCCGTGTGTGTGGCCACGTTGTTTCAGGCTGTTGCGTTTCGATATATTCAGCGCTCACTTCGCCACTTGCAATGGGTAGCGCGGCACGTCGAACCCACGCTGTGACAAGCGCAGACTGCCTTGACATCGTCTCAGTTATTGCGTACTGCGACGGGTTACATTCTCCGTTTTGGCGCCTCCTTACAGGCCGAGCGTGCGTGGCCGCACGCTCTCCCTCGGCCTCCTCCCGATCCGCATCACTTTACTCCCGGAGCCCTTTCACCGACGTTCCTCCTCGGTTTGTTATATGTGGCGGAACGCTCGCGGAGGCGGAACTCGGATCACAGCTTCCGGCCCTCGAAAGCCGAAGCGACCGGAACGGTGCTTCTCTATTGGATGTCGCCATGGCAACTGCGCGGTCGCCTCCCCCGTCTTTCCCCAGCGATCTAACGCGAGCGGCGTTGTAATCCGCCGCGGCGCCTCACTCCTTCCCATCCTCCCCTGTTCCCTCCTTTTCTCCCTTCTACGTCGTATTGATTGGCCCGATCTCTGCGTTTGTTCGCTACAGCTTTTAGACATCATCATCATAACCCGAGAGCAGAACTAGGTTCGCAGAGGAAAGAGGAACGCACGTCTCGCTTACAACGATCATACACGAAGAGGGAAGGGAAAGCGGGACGGGAAAAGTAAGCACGGTTTTCCCTAAAAGGAAAGATCAACTTCTGACGTCCGTCTTTCGCTCTTTGTACACCTCCTCCCCATTCTTTTTTTTATCGCTTCTAATTTTTGCCGAGGACCGCCGACTGCCGTCGAAAAGGAGAGGAGAACGCTGAGATTTAAGATAACGTAGAAAGGGGGACGCATGATTCGGGACAACTTCTTGCATTTCTCTTCTATTTCTGTCTCACCCTTTCCATCTGACGACAAAATATTTTCCAACTGATGACAATCGGGCGATCGCAAAGCTGTAAGCAAAGACACCAGCCGCCATCGAATCGAGTCTGGTCTGTGAGATCCGTTTTGTTGCTCCTCTGTTCGCCGATTCGGGTGCTTCGTTCTCTCCTTACTTTCGCGCGCATGTTCTAGTGTTTGTTCCCTTCTTTCAGCTCTCTCCCCATTCGGGCCTCGCTTCGCCCTCAGCCTTCTGCGTATCGCGCAAGCCAAGCCGATCTCTCTTCCCCTCCACTCGTCGTACGCCCACACTGGCGGCCGCGGGAGACGGGGCCGGCACACCGTCAGGAAGGAAGGCCTTGCGGCGAAGCAGACCCAACCAGGGTTAACGTTCCACTTCCTCCGGCGCTTGTTGAAGCCACCGTCGCTCGCTGCCGCCGTGATTTTCCTGTGCAACAGCGGCAACAGGAGCCGACCGACCGCGATGCTCTACGCCGCCGCCGCGCCCGGTAAGGCGCTCTTTCCTGCTGGGCTCTTCCTGTGGTTGGCCCGTTGCTTGCATGGATACCTCACTCGTATTGGAATGATAGGAAATTGCGATAACGTTCGTACTATCCCGTATGTCCGGTGTGAGCAATTTGTCTTACAGCTGAGCCCAGCCTTCCTATAGGCCTGCGCGTAGCGGGTTAAGTTATGACCTGTTGCTGGTGAGATAACAACATTGCGTTCGCCTTTGCAATAAGGTGAGAAGACGACAGCCTTCGCTATAGGTGAGACAACAGGATATTAATATTCAAACGTATCGTTGGCTATAGCTGTGAGAGACAGTGCTTTGAGTACCTCAAAGTGCACGTGCATGCTAATATCTGGTCAACTACATTTACCATCGAATGTGCTTGTCTTAACCGTTGATATCCCCCTATGGCATATCGAAAAAGTTAATAGTTACGTTACAGGCACCATTCACACGAATACACCAGTTAATCATATTGCCGTCATTGTGGAACTGCGTTTGATGTAAATTTCAGCTAACGTAAAGTACTGCATTGAGTACATAGATGCTATCACAACGAGACAGCGTAAACTGTTTCTGATGTTTGTCATGCTCATAAAACTATTTTAGTCTTACTTCTTGCTCGGCGGTTAAGATCACTTACAAAATGAGGCGGGGACACTTGTTCTGTTCGTGGTTGTGCCAAACGCTTCTTTACGATGCCTGACATTTCATTCTGTAGCTCGCTCGCAACCCGCTATTTGCAAAGGCGAATCGCTAGATGTCTATGCAAAAGGTTGAAAGGAAAGGCGTTCGATTCAATTCATTGCAACTGCGATCGGCCATCGCGCTGTCCTTGTGTGCTCAGACCAGACGTCGTACTCCGAGGCCCTCCGCAAGTCCGGCTGGTCTGCGGGCTCTCCTGCCAATGGAGCCTACGAACACCAGACTTCTGTCTCGTCCTGTGAGTCGGCTGCACCTTATGCATGCCATGCATTCGTGCGTCGCGGTTTGCAGTTTACTGCTCAAGCCGCATATGAAGATATGTGTATTAACAGCGGGGCGATCGCTCTGTTTCTCGATATTTCGCGGTCAACCCGCAAAAACAAATGATGCTGATTGAGGCGCGGAGTGGGGATGAGCAGACTCGCTATCCTTTGTGCGTCAGCATGTGAAGCGTGGGGAACAGGTTCAATGCTTTCTGATGCGTCTGATTACGCAGCACTGTAGCAATATATTGAAACGCGAAACCAGTCGAAATAAGCTATGACCTGCCTTTCTATCTATATTTTCGCCGGCATGTTTCTCATCAGTTTTATTTACTTCCGTCCTTTTTTCAAGATTTGTTCAGAAGCGATTGTGTAAGGTATTCATACCGTATATAAAGTCAGTGCATGCGGTATTGTATAGACTTGGTTTAAGCGCGCTATTGCAGATAGTTGGGGACTCAATATTTTGATAGGCCCATGATATGTGGTACAGATCTGGCTTCTCTCCGCACCATGGGCACTTAGCCTCATATTGTGTAGGGAAAATTTTATTCAGAAGGTTTAGATTCGGGAAAGTACCCGTCTGCAGTTGTCGCCATGCAACAGCATCCTCTCTGCTTAGATCCTTATCCGGGGGTGGGTACTTCAGTCTGACCCCTTTATAATAATTTAGTATATCTGAGTAGCCCATGGGTACTGACTCGGGTTCCTCAAGGCTGGATGTGTCGGACGCCCGGTTGGTGTGCCCTATAAAATTAAAAACCCGAGTGCGGAACAGTGGGAGAGTATGCTTTCCAGCGTAAGCTTGAACGGCCAAAAGCGCCTAGTAGAGCGAGCTCGCGGGTTGGCCATACTCAGTGGAGCCTTGGACTAGGGCACCAACCCTGTGATTGCAGACAGAAGAATCCATCAGGAGATGGAAGACACCGTCTGAAGCCGCGAAGATCTCTTTTCTAGAGTCCAATAAATGTTTTCCGATCCGATCCGAAGCGCGCTATTGCCGTCAGCTTTTGTGAAAGTTCCCACCAATTTGGTTTAAATCGCTGTGTTGTCGTAGCCCACAAAATTCACCAATGAAGTGCCTTTTGACCACCGTGAGCTGACGCGAAAATCCAAGATGCATCTACAAGATATCAACCTACCACGTGGTGTTACATCGTTGCGTTTGTGTTTAGGCTAACATAAATTGTTTTTATGGCAAGGAGCATGAGGAGATGGCTACTTTTTCAACCTAAATGGAGATCCTGCCTTCAGAATCTATCCGGTGCACGAAGAAATTATGCCCCTTAGCGCTCTTCGGGTCTGAGTAGGTCATAGAAAAGACTCAGACCCACAGCCTAGGCTAACATCAAGCTTAGAGAATGGCTACGCAACGATTTAACATAGCGTCTAGAGTAAATAAGTAAATCTATATCCATGGCCCTTCAGATTTAAGTTTTCGTTATCGGTTTGCACACCTGTCTTTTCTAGTTTGCAAAGCGTTTATTGTTTCTGCAAGTTCATCTAGCTGTAATTCACGTCATCTGGAACATTTACGCTTTCCTTTGACGCCTATCGCTAAAGGATAAGTTTTGTCAAAGCAACTCGTCCACTTCGCTTGGATGGTCTGATTACTTAATTACGAAAACGACGATCTTGCAATGATGCTTCGCGGTTCCCTTTTGGTTAACCTGACAAAGCATATCGACGTGCGCCGGTTATGCATGCACCGATCAAGGCATGTGGTGGTAAATTACTTCGAATCGTCTTGTCACAGTAGTGCTTCTGACACCTACTTGCAGTTCACTGCTTACTGTAAGCGCTTCAGGATTTACATCCGACAAAACGTGTTATCTGTGTAATACGAAAAGTGTGGTGTGTTCCTTCTATATATAAATGCGGTTTCCCGTATACAGAGTCCATGGCGTCATTTTTACAGCGTGAAGCACTGAAGCGCGGAAAGAAAAGAAAGACAACAAAAGGATAGCAAAAGAAGGACGAACGCAACTTATGGACCAATTGGTCCAAATTGCTATTCTTACCCATAGATGGAGGTCAGTGTAGTCGGGCAAATCATGCCACTCGGTCTCCAATTACGAAGTTAAAATAATGTAGCCGTGATAACGAGCACTTGTTGCATGTGCAGTTCTTTGAATTATATTGAAAGGTTATAAACACCCCTGACTGTGTGAACAACATGGAAAGTACCATCTTCCTGCCTCATCTCCAAAGATACGACGGACTTATGCGGTAACATTTATGAACGCTGCATTAGGCGTACTGGCTGTTAGCATTTGAAATGCACGCCACATTTGTGGGAACTTCAGGGCCAATTTGGAAACTGGTCACTTATGTTTTCCGTGTGACGAAAAAAACAAACAAAAGAACTGAGCTCTTTTGCATGAAGTGAGATGCAATGACAACGATGACTCTAAATAATTGCTGCTAGTGATTCTCCATTCTGGTTTTCTCATTGCGCTTTATTGCCTCGTGAGGCACTGTAACAGTGCACCAAAGTAGGTATAAAAGAAATTTGGGTAAACCATGGTTCCGTTTCGTCATCGTCTTCACATTTTCAAATATATGTAGCCCTCTTTTTCTTCTCCTTTGTTGCTGTTTTGCAAAATGACCTGATGGGTGAAAAATGCGGCCAGTTATTTCTTTGTCATATACTTTTGCTTGTTCGTGACTATTGACAAGCATGACGTGGTAGTATCCCGCCAGTTTTGCTATATGACGTACAAACGCATGGCACGGGTCGCCGTGGTGGCATGTTCTAGCGGCAACGGCACTAGCGATCCAAACCACGAGACTCGGGTTCAAATGCCGTTGTTTTTTCGACACGCCACGTCCTTTGTTTAGGTGCTTGAGGCAATTAACACCCTGATCTGCGCTACGGCCAGCAGACATCATGCCATCGTTAATACAGCAAAATGTTCCCATATATATTGCTGTGAAATTAACTGGGCACTTGTCTCGAACATATTCAAGCGAACTTACTTCATAGGCTACATTACTTGAGTTTGTGTCTGTTGAGTGAGAACACGGACCTCTATTTTGAGGTTACACGTGCACGTATGCCTGGCAGGAATGGACACCTGGATTTAGCAAGTTAATTAGTATGATTTGAGGCAGCAATTTTTTTTTCATTAGTTTCGTTAATATATTGCTAATGTTCGACAGAAAATGAAGTTTGAACGTTTTCTGTTAAACGACGTCGTAAGTAAGTTCTGCCGTAATTTATTCGTTGGTACCAAACGTTTACTTATCATTACGAACTAACGTTGATGTATTCACGTGTGCTGCATATATGGTCAACGTGTCCGAGGTATACAGCGAAGAGAAAATTAAGTTCTTGCTTAACGTCCTGGAGCTGCACTTCGGGCTATGAAACGCCATAGTGCCCACTTCTGATTAACTCCGTCATGTAGCTACATAGGAGGCACCGTAAAGTATTACGCATGCATCAAACGTCGGAAAAAATATACATTATGAAATTTTATAGTTTTCCACTAATTTAGAAACAGAGAGAGAATAAAATTTGGGCAGAACTCATCCATGATGGCTATCCAAAGTATACGCAGAACATTCTTTTCAAGCAAAAATAATTTCGGTGAGATATAAAAGATTTTTTTTTTTAATTGAAGAGCGCCATAAACAAGGTTAGGTCCACACTCTTAGAATACACTTCTCTCCAGACCAGTCCACATTTTACCGACAGCGAAGTCTTCAGGATCGACCCACAGAAATGTTTAGATACATAGCCGGAACTAAAACTGGCCCGCCAATGCCAGGAATGCTATTCGCATTAAAAGCTTTACTGACGACTATAGGTTAGCCCATCGACTGGCTTGGCATGCTACTGCAGTTGCAATATTTGATTAGTGATAAAATAAAGACACACGTAGAATGAACTACGCGCACGCAAACACAGACGGAAAACACAGTAGCCCACAACCAGTTTATTTTATCATTTGGGTTTACATCTCGCAGGAACGATAAATCGCCTTAGTTGCGCTCGCAGTACGGACAGCACCGCCGCAGTCTAAGTATGCACTGCACATACGGAGATGCCATATGGCAGTGGTCTATGGAGAACCACGCGCGAAATCCTGAATGTGTAGACCACTCTTCCTGCGACGTCGTATCGGTAGCTTCACTGGCGCGATGCAATGTCCGGTGTAAGTAAGCGGACGTATTTTTACTTTGTATGTTATGACCCCTGAAGGATAATGCATCCTTGACGCATCATCCAAGCGTGGTAAACAGCAGGTTTAAAATCCGCGTCACCGGTGGCATCATTTCTCTTGTTGCCAGCATTATTTTGCGTTGTTTTATTGGTTACCTAGGTTTATGATGAAACGATGCACTCATGATAAGTGGCACTGAATATCCCTCTTTTTCATGCCTCTTCTCCATGCCCTTTTGAAATTGCTGCTTGCTGAGATATGAGTTTAAAATGCTGAAACCTGTGTCATATTTTCTTTCCTAATGTAATTTTTTTCCTGATTTTTTTATATTGTCTGCGCCTATTAACTTGCTGATATTCCATGGTCGCCAGTCCCATTCTTTATCGTCTACTGCGGTCCTGACCACAACTGGTAAACGCATTTGTGTTTTGTACGTGTGAGTTATGCCGACAATAATAAAAAATTCTTGGCAAAGGCTCCTGTAAGTAAATTCCACTGTCCGCGTTTGCACACTTAGCACCCGCAGGTATTTTTTTATACGTTAGCAGGTGCGGATGTAGTAAATGCTGCATATTCGACGCGCAGAATTTTTCATATTCGATGCGCAATAAAGACGTTAATGGATCAGCACCTACTTTCCTTCCTTAAGTTCTTCTTGATTTTTCATGTTTTTCGACATTTCTCACAGTTCCGACGATGCCTCGACGCCGTTATCTCCGGGATCCGCCACTGGCGCTACGTACGATAAGAAAAGAATGAGAAATAAAACGGATCGTTGCAACGTACAGCACCTCAATTCGTCTTGTTGAGCACTGGCAATGCCACTTCCAAGTTCGAGTTTAAGGAAAACTTTCTTTCTTTTCCACAAATTCAAGCTTGCTGAAGGAAGGCAGAACTCATAGAATTATCTCTATGGATAGTCAAGCAAACATGCTTAACTAGCACATTTAGCAGTTAAGGACATTTACAAACGTAAATAATGTAAAGCGACACGTGTAGAGACGTGCTTACCTATAATCGCAAGCATTTTTCATTCCTTGTGACCAGAAGCCGCCAACACCATTTTCTGGCTTGCTCCCCTACCCCGCCACCTTCTGTGCTCAAGTCAAGAAAAACGTTCATGTGGCCAATTATACGGAGGCCGAATTCAGAAACTTTTTCGTTCGCAAGTGTTCTCTGCCCTTGGCCGGCCGCCTTCGATAATAGTACGCGCAGCATCAGGATTCGGTGCAATTCTTTTTAACGGAAAATTCTAGTGTAAGAGCTCCTTGTGAATGCGGGCCCAGACATCTCGCAAAGAATCTGCGAAAGCTCAAGCGCACAGTTGTCTCACCGACCGCCTTCGCGTACACGCACATCCCTCCAGCGATGTAGCCATCTTCACGTAAACCATCGCAGCGCTGTACAACGAGCGCGAGGGTGACTCGAAAGGGTCGGTGGAGCCAGACCACCGTGTTCCTGCCGAGATGAAGACAAGATTTTTGGCGCCCGCAAGGAGCGGCGTCAGTCGCGAACCTGGCGAGACGCGAGAATGTGGGCACGTGTGAGCTATGGCGCAGGCGGGCGAATGTAGGCGATCGTTGTGCCACTGAGCGGGGTGCAGTTACCCTTTGCTTAAAAACGCTTTATTTGGACCTCGAGCCAATATAGGTTTGGGAAAAGCGAGCGCCGTCGTAATAAATTACCCGTGGCGGCGTGGGGTAAGTCGCGACGGCGCCATCTCATCGCTGCCGCCGCCGTGGATAATTGTGGGTCTCCTTTCTCATCCTTTGGCGTGCACTCGTTCTTGCCACAGCGATCCTGGTGGCGCATCTTTGAGAAAGTGGATCTCTGTTTATTTTCGTTCTCAGTCCTTTTTTTTTTTGTTACGGCGCCATGTATCTCATCATGCTGCCCGTTGGCGACAACCTTCGTTTTGCACTTTGACCGATTCGCAGCTACTTGGCGGCATATTTTTCAAGCACTTTGACCCTGGCGAATCCCACCAGCATTGAAAAGGTCACCTGTGCGCACAAGGAAAGATATTGGTGCGCAGGTTCCTTGGGAACTCAGTGTGATCGTCACTGCACTTACCGGGAAAGCAATGGGTCCTTGTCATTAGTTAACCAAGCGCACATGAGAAACACACTCGAAGAAAACGCAGAGCAGGCCGTAGATGTACCGGCTTCCCGAGAAGTGTTTATTTTGTTGTTTAAGCTGACCGTGTTTTGGTTTGCGCGCGAAAAGGTAGTCATTTCGCGGTGACAAGCCTAATAATGACAACGATAATTTCAAGCTGCTGCTTTGTTTAAACGGAATATAACTGCACATATATCTACTTCTAAAGATTTTTTTATACCGTCTTTCTCGCCTTATTAAAAACGAGAAGTTCAATTAAATTATTGCCTATAGAAGGGTTGCTGTCGTATTTTATTTTTATTCTTGTTTTTTATTTATCTATCTAGTTCAAAACAATGCACACTGAATCAAGTATACTCCGTAAAACATTAGATATTGTTTGATGCTAAAACGCCTTTCTTCCCAATCTTGTATAGCACCAGGCAACCGGTTGCGTACTTCAGTGAGCATATATTTGATGTTCCAAATGTATTCCGCTACAGTGCATGAGGTGAAAACCTCCGAAGCAAGAGCTAAGATAGCCGTAACGGCGATGCTTAAGGAGCCGAAACATACTACAATCAGAGTGCAGCACCCTTCTCGCAGTGGTTGAGCAGACTCTACGCATTAACGTGTGCGTATATATTGGCAACCGATAAAGTGGACGGAGCAGCAGCCAAACCTAAAGTTGACAGAGCCCCACACTCGTCGAGCGCATTCTATGGGTTCTGAAAGAAAACGTTTCTTGAACATCCGTTTCATATATATTTAAAGAAAGCACGTAGAAAACTGCAAAATTAATCCTTGTGTATAATTAAACACAAATAAAAACACAATGTTTTTATGGCAACATCTTTACTTCCGCGAAATAGCTGTTCTAAGTGCTCTTTTTTTTTTTTGCTCGCACCATTGTTGAATGGAGCAACCTTTTCTGATGGCGCTGTGACCAAGATTTATTGTCGTCGTTTGAGAAACGCTTGCAGAAATGTTATTTTATCTGCAGTGTTTATTTATTGTGTTCTGTTCCTAATCATATGTGACAATATGTGATGTACCACGCTGCTATCACTTCTCTGAGATTGTAGAATAAATAAATAAATAAATAAATAAATAAATGAATAAGAATACGGAATCTCCTATATGGGATATTCTCTTCTGCAGTCTACTCTTCAAATTCTACAGCCTTCGCTAAAAAGTCTACTGTACGGCAACTAGTCGGTGTTACATTTCAAACGTTTAGTGCTTTCCTACTGTGTTCACTATAACAGCTAATATATTTTCCTGCTGTTATGAAAAGTGTGCGTTGTCTCGACTAACGCGATAAACCACGGCACGTGTCAGGCCTCGCTAGCCACGTAATCGGGGGCCATTGCTTGTCATCCTTCGCGAGTTGTCGCTGTTCTCTCAGCCAGCGGTTATTTCTCAATCCTGGACAGACCGCACGTGGGGTGCGCCCTGGGCAATCGAAAACCGCGAAGGAATCCTGTGAACCGCCCCTATGGCTTCCGCGGGTTCTATAGGTTTTCGTCTCTTGTTGCTCGTACGCTACTTTTGTCACCTTTTTCTGGTGCGTGCGTGCGTGTATGCGTGCATTTGAGTCTTTTTTATTCTTATTTTCATTTCGCCGTTCTGTCGCACTTTGCAGGTTTCAGCGCTCAATCGCTCACTGCCTCGAGCAAAGCCGACGCACAATCCCCCCAGAGGTCTTCGACACCTGGTACGCGTTTGTCTCCGATTTTTGACAACAGATGTCTCTCTCGCTATGTACATGCATCGGCCATGTCTCTCTCTCTCTCGTTCACTCACTCTGTGTCTGTCTGTCTTTATGCCATGCCATGCCATGTCTGTTGGTTTGTCTGTTCTGTCTGTTTGAACGTGTGTGTCTTTCTGCCATCAGTTATAACGGTTTTATGAGGTGTTAACTGCGGTACAACCACACGTGGCCATTCGTGTCGCCTGCAACACCAACTTCCGTGCTTTCTTTATTTAAATATGTAGTGTTTTGAAAGTTACAGCTTGTTACAACTAGTTTAAGCCCTTGGGGATTCGAATGTATGTCAACGTTCGCATGTTGGTGACCGGAAGTCGCTAGTGCGCTGGCTCAACCGCGGCCACCCTAACAGCGTCGGGAGTTCTGGTTAGGCTGGACGTAGAGCTTCCACAAATTTGACCAGATTAGTTTTGTGGTTAATCTTACTTCTAGTATCGCTTTTGTTTTCTCTCTCTTTCTCCGAAAGCATTGATTTTTTTTCCTCCACCAACTACCCCTCCCCCCTCCCCTATTCCCGCTCTAAGGGCAGATATATTTCTGGCCTTCCCGTGCAAAAATATAAAAACATGTTGGCTTGTCCAGAGTGCTTGCTTTCAATTTAGGGTCTTGGAGAACGCACATGCCTATGCACCTTGACAGTCCCTCTGTCTCACAAAGCACGTATTTCGACCGTTTAATTGTTACTGCGCCTGTTTTGTCGCTTTGTTTTTCAAAGCGGTGTGTATAACTTGTAACCATAATTTATACATGTATAGATAAAGTAGCGAAGCCATTATGCGACCCACATAATGGCGTCCCGACGTTAGCTACATAAGTATAGAAATGTAGAATCGCTACTAATTATTTTGTATTCTTTTACCAAGTGTCCAACACTAACGCTGCTTATTTCGTGTGTTTCTATTATTTCAGACTCTTTTCAAATGTTTCGGGCTGCCAGCGCACGGTTCTCGTCACAAGGTACGTGCCAACAGCCTGTGAAGTGTCCTTGATTGATTGATTACGCTTATTTTTACGAGCATCAGAAACAAATTTCAAAGTTTAGTGTACGATTGTCTCCTTGCTTCTAAATCGAGTAAACCTTTGTTTCGGGCATCTGAAGGTACGTGGGCCACGAACTTGTTGAAGTTCTATTCCAGAAGAAACTGTCGCTCATTTCCATTTTCACTGCAGCCGTGCATAAGCTGTCCCCTGCTTCGTAATCATTGCACAGCTGTGCGAAACGTCCTAGCAGGCACATTTTAGAACTTGTTTTGACAACTAGGTTTTGATGAACACCCGTCTGGTCTGGGATGGCCGTGGCACAGTTCTGTAAAGGTTTTTTGAAAAGGGGTCCAGTATGGAAGCCGAAACGTGTTTTTTAAAACTGTTACAGGGCAACATAGAAAGAAAGAAACAAGGTGAGCCGGCCAAGTTTCTTGGCCAGCTCGGCTTGCTTCTTTCTTTCTTTGTTGCGCTGTACCAGTTTTAGCATGCAATACCAACTCGCCCAATCTTCAACCCTAAGGAAACGTCCTTTGTCCTGTCTTTTATACGTACAGTATTTTCATGTGGTCGGTGTCCGCGTTTCTGCACAATTGTTCCAGGACTGAATGTGTGCCTATGCAAAAGGCTGTGGCATATGACGGCAGGAACGTGTACCTTCGTTCAGGTTCACTGACACTCCAAATGTCAAAACGGGGCTCGAATTCGACCTCCAGTGCGCACACGTTGCCCTCTGTGCCGCGAGCTCGGTCACGTCGACAGATTGGTTTCGTGTAACCGCGGCTTGCTCCCATGCATGACGACACGCTCCCTAGAAACGCCGCTGGGCTTAGTTCTCGACCTTCGCTTTACATACTTCGGTCTGCACCACTGTGAACTCAGTCAGACTCGACCGACAAGGTGGATCGGAAGCGCATTTTTCTGGAGCGTGACGGTTCACGTGCACGTACAACGCGTTCCCGGAAAGGCGCATAACGGTTGCCTTTCCACTATCCGCGAGGCAAGGCCACATACACGACGTTTCTGGATCCTGTTCTTGTTCTTCGCCTGTGCAGCATCTAGTGGCAGAAAAAAAAAAAAAGCAGCGCTACGCAGTTATCTGTCACGCAGCGGCTCACAAAGCAAGCTGTCGTCGCCGATCAAAGTCCGTGCGCGCCCCGGAAGTGAAGAACGCGGTGTTTCCTTCGCTCGAGCAGCCGCAGCCGGCCTTGTGTTTAAAAGGCTCTCGAGAAACTGTTTTAGGCTCAGTCTGCTATAACGCCGCTCCCACTCCCCTCTTTAGCCCCCCTCCCCCCCCCCCCCGCGCCCCCAGTCACGCTTGCCCCCATCGGCCTACCACCCCGTGACATTGTTTGTATGCTTTTTATTTATTTATTTCTTTTCGCTATACCTCCCTAAACACACACACACACGCCCAAAGCCACTCACGCACTCGGTGACCATTGAGCCCTTCTGCCTCGCTCGCCCAGCCATATTTACATATCATCGTGGTCCCATTAAGAGCCTCGCTCCGGCAGCGGCGGGTCCCCTCCCCCCGTATCTGCACTCCCGCCCTCTAACGGCGTCGCATATCGCCGCTCCACTTTCCCCCACCAGCTTTTTTATTTCCTTTCAAGGCCCTTTTCTGTCTTTCATCTGCTCCCAACTACTGTTTGCGGAGGGCTCTCGTAACGTCAACCTAGCGTTGCTTGCTTTATGAACGCCAGGAGTGCGGCATCCTCCAGTACGCGCGAAGCAGCCGGTTGATTTCGCGGCGCTCAATCTGGAGCGTTAGTCACGGCTTTGTTGCCGCTCGAGGAGCCGTGAAGGCAAGGGCGTCCGTCGCTGCCTCCCGACAACCACCCCACTTCTCAGAGTTCTTTTTTTTTTTTCATTGACGCAGCCTATGGCTTGAGCTGGCTTCCCAGCTCTTTTACGCCTCGTTGCCCTCGTCAGCGGTTTGCTTAGTTCCAGCGCATTGACGTGACATAGGAATGACCTGTGGCTCACGTTGGGTCATGCCAGGAATAATATCTCGTTTGGTCGTAATGCCTTCAACGCGTTTGAATGTTGTATGTTCTGAAATCATGCTTCTCGCGTGAACGTTTCGCGCAACGTTGTTGACTTTGATGCCCATGGTACATGCCCACTATTTGGAATTGGCCAACAACCGGATTCTTAACAAACAAAAGAACGCCACACAGTCGTAAAGTATTTCTAAATTGTATTGTCAGAAAAACTGAAACTTGGAACAAAAGAATAGCCAAGCATGAAATTGAGTGAAAGTGATGAGGAGAAAGTGCGATGAAACGCACATCTTATACACAGCGTGGAATTTGGCAGCACCTGTGCAATGCGCGAGTTTAGCATGCTGGCAATCCATTTGTTTGCTTGTTCTGAATAAAACGTAAAATTCCTTGTAATTTCATTGGTAATTTTCCAAGTCTTGTCATTAAAGAGCCGCCAATAAGAATTTCGGGTGCCTAGCATTTTGTAGGGAAGAAAAATGTAGACGTAACTTTTTCTTTTGCGATCTTGGATCTGATGGAACGGTTGTCGGGCCTGTAGACAGACCCAGACCCGGGCGAGAAGTGTTGGCGCGTCATTCCTCTGGCCATTATAATCGCCACTAGGCAGCGGCAACCAGTTTCTGTCACGTGATGGGATCAAACATTAACTTTTCGCTCAACTAAACCCCATTCCCTACTTCGGTATTCATTTTACGTTCTGTGTCACGCAATATTCTCCGTTTTAAAAAACTGCGCGTTCTTTTTCTTTATTTTTCTACCCATTTTATGGCGTTTTCATCTCCACGTCTAGGCATAGTTTATATTTTATAAGATAAACACGTTAATAACTAGCAAGCTGCATAAAATTTATTGAGAACATTCACATGAGCAAGAAACATGGGCCAGAAGATGCTTTAACGATCGCCACATTCATATAAATTATTAACAATGTCAATGCAAGGACACAACCAATGTTCTCGAAATATATACTTGAAATATACTTCACTTCCAATTACTACGAGTTTGAGAAGTATAGTTTTTGTTTAACTCCACTGGCTAAAGCTGTTGGCGTCCTGCTTGGAAGCTCTTGGCAATTCCTCTGAAGCAAGCCAAAAATTAGGCACGACCACAGCGCACTCAGCGCGGTAACTCGCAGAGCAGACTTTACTGCTTCACTCTGAGACGCGAAGTCAGCCCGAAAGCAGTTGATCCACATGCGAAGCGGCCGCATGTAACCAAATCTTAACCAGCCATCGTTTCCCACCAACTGTTTGCGGAAAACGCCTCGAGAGAATGGCTAGTCCTGTGCAGGGGCGCTTTTGCTTTATATTTTTATACAATAAACGTGCACTGTCTGCATCATCCACCCAGTATATTTTCCCACTCCATAGACATAAGACTGCATTAATGCCTTGCAGTGGATATTGCGCACGAGGCAAATGTTCTCTACAAAGCTCACTCAAGCCGTTTTCTTCTGAAAACATAATTGGGGGGCATTGTCTTTAAATACGGCACATTTAACTTGTTAAAGGAACGCGGCAAGAGCACTGTCAGTGTCGAAGTTCAGACTTTACCGTTCGAGTGTCACTTACACGGCACATTACCCGGCTCTGTCCACAGAACACGGTCAGACCTGCCGCTGCTATAGCAACCTGTTCTCACTCACCCATACTACCCCCCCTGTCCCCGCTTCTCGCCCTAAAGGGAGGCCACCGTGTCCGCACTCGCAGCCAATGACCGTGGAAACGTTGATCGCCTCCGCTCCCTGTCGCTTCCATCCGCTTCCCGCTCCACTTTCAGCCACTGTGGGGAGGGGATATAGCGAGTTCGCGGCTGTGTGCATTAAGCTTGGCTCCGGTTGCCCCCAGCACGTGCGTTGACACGGTGCTTATCGCGATTAGAACGTCACTCGTCGTCTCCCCACCGAAGCCCCGCAGTCTCCCGGGCTATTGAAAGCACCCCTCGGCTGATGTTGCGCGCTTTCGCCTACGCTGTGCTTGCACTATGTAAGCAGGTGTGCCGAGATACGAGCTTTTATGCCTGCAGAGCAGACGCCGCTCTTTAAAGCCGGCCGCGCATGGAGCGTGCCCGGCCGCCAAAGTGGTCAGTCGAGAACGTTTACATCCCTTCAGTCACGGAGCACACAATTGTCTGCGCGACATGTTTTTGCCACTTCTGTCGTGCGGTGGCAAGGATGAAATCACAACCGTTGAATTTCAGGTAAATTTTAACCTATATGCTCACCTAATGTGGCTCCCTTTAACTTCAATGTGCTGAGTATTGCTACACCTGACCACTTTGCTGAAGGCTTCACGGGATGCTCCACGTTTTGCATTCCGCCAGCAAAGCAGAAAAAAAAAACAATGTTTTCTCCCGTTTTCCTTAGGTAATAAACAACTTGTGCCGATGCGTTGAATGGGTGTTTTATCTCCTAAGAAAAAAATATTCCTCCCCCTCCCAAAAATAAAATAAGCTGACTACAATAAACTAAGGTTTGATTAGACTCTGAATATGAGTACTGACTAGAAAATCCACAAGTCATCATGCTAACACTTTGACTTTCTTTCTACAAAGCCTGCAGCGCCTTGGAATAAAATTGTGTAAATGTGACACGTATCTCGACTGTCCGTCTAAATTCGAGACTGAAAACAATATAGAGTTTCTCTCAATCCTAAATGTTAACTACATGAAACGTTTTCCGCCGCCTCCTCTTGCCAGTTATAACCATGGAAGCGCATTAACTGAAACAATCACTCAATAAATTAGTCAGGAATTCTTTTCTCAATATGGGACGGACCCGTACGAGAAAATATACCTTAACAAATACCAGTTTTGTTGTATGGACACTTGCAGGAAGCTGCGCGTAGTTCGCGCAATGGGAGTACTTACAAAACGGCAGCCTTTTTGCGAGGCAAAGTCGCTCAAAGACAGTCGTGTCTTCACTAAACTGAGTTCATTTTGAGGCACAGAAAAGGCAAAGCCATAAAACAGAGTGCAATGTGATTTTTCGGCGTGAGCTGCGTCTGGCCTGGCTGTCACTGCGCCTGATCCATTGTCAGTAGCCAGGCATGAAGACACGAAATGTGTGGAAGTAAAGTAGACGCTAATACACAATAAAAATTAACACAGCGGCTGTCTTTCTATTTATTCAGTGTGTTGTTGCCTCGTTGACAGCCTCGGCTGTCGTCGCGTAGGGTTGTGCAGTTGGTCGGCAACACGATTCATACGATGGCATATTGCAAACTATATCCCGTGTTCGGTTGTCTCAACCGAAGGTTCTAAAGACACCAGAAAGTTTTTTTTCTTCGTTCAAGGACTTACTTAAACGACTGTAACACACTCGCAATTCGTTGCGCGCAAATGCTTCATTTGAACGTTTGCCTTTCACACTTTTTGTCGAACCATACCGCACCCCCAGTGCGCGGTCGCAAACCGAATTTTTCTACACCGGTCAACCTCCCTGCACTTCCCACCTCACCTCTCTCTCTTCACAGGTCGTGATCTTGCTAGCAGGCCTAACACACACTGTCATTGTTCCTCTCCACGCAGGCAGCGGCCAGATCCAGCTGTGGCAATTCCTGCTCGAGCTCCTCTCGGACAGCAACAACGCCAACTGCATCACCTGGGAGGGTAGTAACGGCGAGTTCAAGCTCATCGACCCGGATGAAGTGGCCCGGCGCTGGGGCGAGCGCAAGAGCAAGCCTAACATGAACTACGACAAGCTGAGCCGTGCGCTAC